>NC_080165.1:112611432-112866663 GCF_950295315.1 Erinaceus europaeus | reverse complement strand
GCCATAGAGTGATTGACAGAAGTGGAATAGGAAGTATGTGAGAAGGGTATCTAGGTCTAATTAGAAACCATCTGATTAAGTACTTTATGGTGTCTTCTTTAGGTCTTTCTGTTTGCTTGCTGTACTTACTGAGTCATTGCTGTGCATTTTCACTTTAAGGTATATATTTCCCCCTTACTTATGGGTACATGTGTACATGTGCTCTACCTTGTGAGCCCGGGTTTATATCTAGGTTCTTTGGCTTTGTTGGGAAGTGCACCACCTGAATTGGAATTAAGTCCTATGAGCTAGGAAAGGTCTCACCAGAGTAATGGAACTGCAGGGTTGACATCCCACACCTGGCATCTCTGGACACCATCTGAAGTGAAACGTGTCAAGGTGATATTGGTTATTTTGATTTGGTTGAGATCAGAAGATGCAGTATCAAATGCTATGGATTGAGAGAAGCATAAGAGAAAATCAGCCTCACCCTAGAAGTTCCAGGACTGGGAGAAATAGGGGTTTTATAGAGAATGAGGAAGATTCCTGCTGTCTTAGAGTTTAAGAAGGCAATAGATAGTTATTGTCTTAACCAAGTTACTTGGGAGTTTGGTTTACTTTGAAAATCCCAAAGAACCTTCACAAGGCTAGAAATAGACCTTCCTTATGACACAGTAATTCATCTTCTAGTGATAAATCCTAAGGAGTCAAACACACCCATCAAAAACATATGTGCACACCTATGTTCATGCAGCACAATGTGTAATAGCCAAAACCTAGAAACAACCCAGGTGCCCAACAACAGATGAATGGCTGAGAAAGTTGTGGTATATATACACAGTGGAATATTACTCGGCTATTAAGAATAATGCGTCTACCGTCTCCAACCCATCTTGGATGGAGCTAGAAGGAATTATGTTGGGAAAAGTCAAAAAGAGAAAGACAAGTATGGGATGATCCTACTCAAATAGAAGTTGAGAAAAAAGAACTGGAAGGGAAAGGCAAAACAGAAATCGGTTGAGTTTGGAGTATTGCACCAGAGTAAGAAAAACTCTGGGAGGGGGGTGAGGGTAGGGACACAGACCTTTGCTGGTGAGAATAGTGTTAATATACACTTCTCCTTACTCATTGTCTTATAAATCACCATTTAAGCAACTTGAGAGGAAAAATAGGTTGAAAGTCTCAAACTTTTTTTGAGCTTTTGCTCCGTGTCAGAGACTCCTTGATACTGTACTTGCTGGGCTAAATCCTCACAGCTTTTCTGTTGGTAGAAGATAGTGGGAAGTCCTTGTCCCCACACAGCACAGTCCATCCTCTTCTAAGGCTTGTGATAACTGTGGTGGTTATCTTTGGGAGGTGGGATGGTGTCCATACAGAACTATCAATAACAAATAAAACAAATTAAATAAAAATAAAACAAGAAATTTAAAAAAGCAAAGTTTATCATCTTAACTCACCACATAGTATTGCTATCCAGAGAGATTGATTTAGCACAGAAGTCAATTCTTTCTTATTATGTGAAAATCTGAGATACATAAAACTAAATTGCATGCAGTAACTATTTTATGAAGAATCATTATTCTAAAGAACTCATGGAAAATCCATATTTAGCCACTACTCACTCATGAATACAACTTACTGATTCAAGGGCATGCAATTTCCAAGAAGTCAAGCCTTTTAAAAGATGAAATGTTGGGGGCCAGGTAGTAGTGCAACGAGTTAAGTGCACATGGCGTGAAGTGCAAGGACTGGTGAAAGGATCCCAGTTGAAGTTCTCAGCTCCCCACCTGCAGGGGAATTGCTTCATAAGTGGTGAATCAGGTCTTTCTCTCCCCTCTCTGTCTTCCCCTCATCTCTTGATCTCTCTCTGTCCTATCCAACAATAACAACAGCAGCAGTAACAGCAATAACAATAATAAAAATAACAAGGGCAACAAAAAATGGGGGAAAAATGGCCTCCAGGAGCAGTGGATTTGTAGCGCAGGCACTAAGCCCCAGTGATAACCCTGGAGGCAAAAAAAAAAAGTAGATGAGACATCTTCTGCAGACCCATGATAGAGCCATGCATTACTAGTATAGAGATTTGTGTGTTTGCATGACTGTCAGGAAATGGCCTAATAAGCTTTTACTGTCTGTAAGACATAAGGAAACATTCAGATAAAGGTGACTTTAGTATAGAATTGGTGTGAATGCTCTTTGGGGAAGCAGGAGTGATTATATAATTAATTAGTTAATTGCTAAACCTTACTTTGTTTCTGCTCATTTAACTGAGGGAAGAAACTAAGGACCTGCTAATGTGTTCCTTGGGAGGGCTAAGTAAGATAAGCAGACCTGGGAAGAACTAGGGCTCATCTTTATATATAAACAAAAGGAGTGAATCCAGGATAGATTACATTTTGAATGGGAGCAGACCTAAGCAAATTTAGAGTTGTCATTCAGAGATTCTTTCCTCTTGAAACTGTAAGTTTTCCACATCTTGTTTTAATATGAGCTCTCTTTTGGTGTCCCATTTACCAACTAGAGGAAAAAAAACCTTCAAAGACAAAGGGGTTTTGTGTGCTTAGTTCAAAGACTGGTAGAGCTGTGAATCTCAGTCCAGCTGTGCATGGGCTATTGTGAGAGAGGGCAGAAGGAAGGGAGCTAAGCTCAGAGACTCCCCAGGACTGAGCTGGGGCCTGGTGGGGGGCTGCTGTATTTGCCCTTTAAGTCTAACTTCAAACTGAGGAATAAACCTGGATGACTAAAATAAAGCCAGTAACATGCCACTTGCTGAAAAGTGGAGGAGGGAGCACACATATGTTTCAGAGACTGTAAAAATAAGAGATGTGAGTTAAAGTCAATAGGATATATGATTAAGAAAGGGAACAATTGTTAGTTTAAGGTGTGTAACTCAGGCATCCAGGACTGTGGCCACCTTTGTAAATATTTGTTTGGGATGATTGCTTTGCAGCTCAGTCTCAGATGCCCACATCCCTGTCAGTAGTGGTAGAGACAGAAGGGGGGAATCTGGGCTTTGGAAGAAAGAAGTGACTGACTGGTGGGCACCTGTTTCCTGGGCTTAAAGTCAGAGTCCAGTGGACAGCATTCTGTGTACTGAAAAAGTGGTGAATGAAGCATAAACTCTCTCCCTTTGATAAGGACACCACTTGCTAAGGACAAAGTAAGCAGGGAATCATAATACATCAAATCTAGGATCTGAGTCTTGATTTCTGCATGAATGAGCATTGGGACCCAGAGCTAGTCATTGTGCCTGTCAGTGATTATACTGATAGACATACATAGATTCCTCAGTTTCCCCACAGTCATCACTGAGTAGCAGACAGATTGGAATTGATTTCACCTACAAGGACTGAACATGTCTGCCTGCTGCCTCCTGTCCAGGAGAAGAGCCCACTTTTCCTCCTCCATACTTTACTGCTACTCAGCATTTCAGTAGGAAAGCAGTTTCCATTTCACAGAGCTTGTTGCAAGTCTTTCTGTGTTACTGAATGTGCTTTGTTTGTTTATTACAGAACTGTGCTGTTTTGGCTTATGGTGGTACTGGGGGTTGAACCTGGGACTTCCAAGCCTCTGTCGTGAGAGTTTGTTGTGTAGAACACTGTGCTATGTATTCTCCCCCCTCAATTATTTTAAGGTAAAATTGACATAAACCATTATACATTTACTGTGAACAGTTTGATGGTTCAAGATATGCATATGAAAATTCATAATCCAACTAGGCACACTTTAAAGATCTTATTGATGGGACTGGGCAGTGGAGCACCTGGCTGAGTGAACACATTATCATGTGCAAGGGGCCCAGGTTCAAACCCTAAGTCCCCACCTGCAGATGGGGAGCTTGTTGAGTAAACAGAACTGTAGGTCCCCCTCCCACTCTCCATGGTTATTGCTGGGTTTCAGTGCCTGCACCACAAATCCACGCTCCTGGAGGCCATCCTTCCCATTTTTGTTGCCCTCGTTGTGCCATTGCTGCTGCTGCTGCTCTTGTTGTTGTTGGACAGGGCAGAGAAAAATCGCAAGAGGGGAAGACAGAAGAAGAGAAAGACAACTGCAAATCTGCTTCACTGCTTGTTAAGTGACCCCCCCTGCAGGTAGGGAGCTAGGGGCTCAAACCGGGATCCCTGCACTGTTCCTTACGCTTCACACCATGTGTGCGTAACCCTCTGTGCTATGGCCTGGCCCCCAGGTGTCTCTTTTTCTCTCCCTCCCTATGTTTCCCACCCTTCTCAATTTCTATGCCCTATCAAGTAAAAATAAAAAGGAAAAGCAAACAAAAAAAGACCAACTAGGAGCAGTGAATTTGTCATACTGGCACCAAACCCTAGTGATAACCCTGACTGAGAAAAAAAAAAAAAAGTATTGATTTTATTAGTGACTCTTGAATCCCTTGGCAGAGAGGAAAGTGTTCCAAAGTGGTGTAAAAAAAGAAAGACTTTTTATAGGCATATAGACAGGAGTGAGGAGAGAGGTGACAAGGAAGTAACTAATCCACTGCTCCTTGAGGCCATTGTTTTTTGTTTATCCTCATTATTGTTGCTGTTAGATAGGACAGGGAGAAATTAAGAGAGGAAGGGAATACAAACAGGGAAAGAACTATAGACACTTGCAGACCTGTTTCACTTCTCATTAAGCAACCCTCCTGTAGGTGGGGATCTGGAGGCTAGAACCAGGACTCATGCAGGTCCTTGCACTTTGCACTATATGGACTTAACCCGGTGTGCTGCTCCCCAGGCCCCTGCTGTCTCATTTTTAACATATATACATGTATACATTGGCAAGCATCAAAGATCACTGATCCCAAGTTACCATAGCAGACACAATAATGAAAAAAAATTGACTTTATACTGAAAATTACCAGAATATGACTCAGAGATTTGGAGTATGTATTGTTGGAAAAAAATGGTGCTCATGGGAGGAGGGGAGCAGTTGTTTGGCATAGCGTTGCCACAAACTTTCAGCATATAAAGAAATAAAATAGCTGAAGCACAATAAAATGAGGTGTGTATATTGTGAAATGATTACCACAGTAGGGCTATTTAGCACATACACCTCCTTATATAGTTACGTGTTTATGTTGAAATGTCTTTTTGTTGTTGTTTGTTTATGAGCTGGGACCTTGCACATGTGTGATTTTATAACTATGAGACATTTCTTCATGAATCTAGAGAAACAGAAAGGGAGAGACATAATGCCTCCAATCCCTCCAGTGCTATACGTAGTGCTGGGATGTGGACTTGGGCCACAAAACACATACCCTACCTGGTAAGCTATGTCTTCAGCCCACTGAGAACTGTTAAAATTGACTTCATTAATCATTATATTCACAGGAATACGACACAGTATTATTACAGAGTCAACACACTATACATTACATCCCTATTACTTAGTTATATTTTAATTGGACTTTTTTTTTAACCTTTTGACCTTTGCTAAACCCACCCTCATCTCTAGCCGCCAGTCTACACTTGGTATCTATATCATTAGTTGCTTTAGGCTCCATGTGCAAGACCATTCAGTATTTGCCTTTCTTTGACTTTACACCCTTAAGGCGCATCCGTTTTGTTGCAGTCTTTCCTTCCTTAAAAAAAAATTATTGGAAGGGCCAGGCTGTGGGGCACCTGGCTAAGTGTTCATATTACAGTGCCTGGTTCAAACTCCTGGCTCCCACCTGCAGGGAGAAAGAATGAGTGGTGAAGTAGAGCTGCAGGTATCTCTGTCTCTTTCCCTCTCTACCTCCCCTCCCCCTCTCAATTTTCTTGTCTCTATCCAATAATAAATAAATAAATTAAAAATATTTATTTTTTAATAAACAGCTTGGCCCTCCACTGTGTCTGACTTTTCATAGCACAGAATGGCTATCGAATCTCCAGTCATCACATCCCCATCTAGAACAGAAGGTAGAAAGACAATGCCAACGAAATACATTTGGTACTTTTCCCCAGAAGAACATAAGTTTTTCCAGAGCCATAAGGGAGGCTGGAAAAGTAGGACTGAGATGAAAGACTGAAAATAATATAAATATAATTAATATAATCTTGGGACAGCTGCACTGCCAGCCAAAACTGTGATGGAACTAGTCGCTAAAGAAGGTTGCTAACACTGATAGGCACATATTTAAATGAAGTAGCAACTAATAAAGTTGGAGGTAATGGTAGAGTTACCCCCATCTTTCAGACCAGGCTTACAGAGAATGCAGGTATCTGAGTCAAGATAGGAGTGGGCTGTTTCCTTAGATGCCTTTAGACTTTTTTTTCTGTGCCCTCCCAATATTTCTATGCAGTGTTTGGTTTTAGTACTCATTTATATCTCCTATTCATTTTATCTTTCCTGTTCTTTTTCTTTTCTTTTTTGATAGGACAGAGAGAAATTGAGAGGGGAAGGGTCGATAAATAGGGAAGCTTATGGAGCTTCTCCCTTTGAGGTAGGGACCAAGGTGGGGAACCCAGGTCCTTGTGCATGGTAATGTGTGCACTCAACTAGCTGTTCCACCAACCACACAGTCCCATTTCTTATGCTTTTGAAGGAGGTCTGGAAGGACAGAACCTTTCTAATGTCTTATGAATACAAACTTCTCTCCAGAGAAATTAACATGCCCAGAATGATGCCCTATTTTTGTTGAGTAGAGCTAAACCTAGATCTCTGAATTGGGCCAGAGTTCTTCTGAAAGTTCTCTTGCCTCCCATGATAATATTGGAGCCTTTCCTTGTAAGCAAGGATGGAGCTTCATGTTTAGACATCCTGGGCTTCCAGTTGAGTAGGCTCAATCACCTCAGCTCCCCAGCAACAATGGTCCTTGGCTCTCCAGAGTTGACTGGGTGGAATCTAGCCCACACAGGGAAATAGCTCTCCGGAATAAGGGCAGCCACCTGTGAAGAGTGGCTGTTAGTAAATGCTTGCCTACTTGTGTCTGAAAGTTGATTTGACCCGTATTCAGCAGCAGATGTCCTGGTTATTTTGATGCTACATAGAATGTTCCCACTTTCCCAGGATAGAACTGATACCTTCTAACACCAAGTGAAAAAGACTGATGTGATGAGTGTGTCAAGTCACCCTAATAACAAGTCAACTCTGCAGCTCTGGACACGGTTCAGAGTTTGTGACTTTTAGTTTTTAGTTTTTTTTTTTTGTAGTTTGAAAATATCTTCCATCAATAGTAGCATAGTAAGTGGGTGCAAGGGAATTTTTGCTTTACCTCATGCTTAGAGAGAGAACTCTTCTTTATCAGGAGATGTTTAGGTAATTTTGTCAAAAAAATGAATTATTATTATATGGTGGCTTAGCACTAGTGTCAGAATTATATCAATTCAGTTTCAATCCAAGCATCACATATACTAGAGTGGTACTTTGACCCCTCTAAGCCTTTCTCTCATGAAATAATAAATGAATAAGCTAATCTTTAAAACATTATAGTAGAATAATAACTTATATTTATTATTTTATTTTTATTAGTGATTTAATAATGATTAGCAAGATTATAAGATAACAGTGGTACAATTCTATACAGTTTCCACCACCAGAGTTCCATGTCCCATCCATCCATTGGAAGCTTCCCTATTTTTATTCCTCTGGGAGTATAGACCATAATTCTTTATGGGGTGCAGAAGGTGGAAGGTCTGGCTTCTGTAACTGCTTCTCCGCTGGACATGAATGTTGGCAGGTTGATTCATACCCCCAACTTGGTGACTGAAAAATGTTAAGCTGTAAAGCAGGAAAAATTATTTAATAAAAAGGAACTTGAAGGTAGGAATAGAGCAAATGAAATTAGGGGTCTTCAGATGGGAAGAAGCTAGGAAGTCTATTTTAGGTATGGTTTTAGTAATTTTTTCCTGAGCCTGATAGCTAACATGCGAGTGAACTAAAAATATTGTTTAGGGAGATGGTGTCAGAATTGGGAATAGACCTAGAAAACTGGACTAGGGCAGAGAATAGCTCGTGAATATGAGGAAAGTATATAAATATCATTAATTGTTTATCCCATCCATCTGACCTAGGGCCCGTGTCTATTCATATTTAGCACAGCAGCCTGTGTGACCTCTGAGTTCCTGTCAGTCTGAGCTCACAGTTCATTGTCACAGCTAGGAACATCCTAGGTTGTGCTCATTTCAGAACTAGTTTTCCTTGAGTGGCAAAGTAGGCCAACCCAGTTGACTTCTTGGTAAGTTTACAGGTGGATTTCTGTTTTCTCCCATGTAGGTATCTGTGTCAGTCTCAGGGTCTTAGTTTGATGTCGCTGATGCTATGGGCATCCATGTCTGCTCTCTTGCATTTACCACTGAATTGGTTAAAAATGGTTGTGTTGCACTTGTTCTCTCTGCTCTTGAATGGACATGAATACCAAAAATCAAAAATCTCTGGCAGATATATATCCTGTCATGTTTTGACTCTCCTGACTCAGTCAGATCTGCTAGTCCTTTGCAGTTTCATTTCCATGCCATCATTTACTGTTCTAGTTTTACTTGGCTTTGGTCTTTAATTTTAATTTCATTAAGAGAGCAGTCTGCTGCTGTTATTTTTTCCCCTGCCTTCTCAGTGCCTTAAAAAAAAAAAAAAAAAAACCACTGAGTATATCTGTTTTTCTCACAGAACCTGTTTCATTTAGGAAGATTATCCAGTTATATAACAGACTTGCTATTAGCCTGAGTGGAATCAAGCAGCGATTGCTAATGTAATGTAAACACAACTGCCAGCGGCTTGATTGGGTTCTAAGGCAGTTCAAAACAGACTGAAAGACAATGGCAGTGCCTGAACACAAAACCCTTTAATGCGAATACATTCTGAGAAGCATTTTTATCTTTACATCAGATAGTACACCTCCTAAGGCCCTGAAGCAGCAAATCACTGTGGGGCTTACTCAGCTGGTTCTCCAGGCTAGGAGAGGAAAGGACAGCCTATAGTATGTGTAAAAGCAGACAGCTAATAAGGAGCCAGACCAGCCTCCTTTTGGCTTTCACTCCAGACCTATTTTAAAAAATGCCTGCCGTGCAAAACCTATTGGGATATTCAGTAGTTGAAACATCACAAGCATATCACTACTGGGAGAAGTTGCTGCTGATGGGAAAATACAATTTTGCATTATTGTTCTCTGTCTGATGCTTACTGCCAAAATGAATTGCTTGTGGGTTGTATCTCTATACATTGACTGAAGAAAGTGGATTTTTGATTGCTATGCAGAAAGAACCCCAGAGTTTTTAACAGAAGATAGTGATTGTAACTTCTAAGTATAAAAAGGTATCAGCTTCTTTCCCCAACTTGTTTGAGGTTTAACTGACAGCTGAAACTGTATATTATTTAAGGTGTGCAGTGTGGTTTAGCAGGTATATATGTTGTGAAATGATGTCTACAGTCAAGCTAGTTACAGATTCATCACCTCACATAGTTTTCCTACATGGTGAGAACACCTAGGATCTACTTTCCTAGCAAAATTCAAGTATGCAGTACTGTATTGCTCACTATAGTCACTGTATTGCACATTAGATCTCAGGAACTTACTCATATTATAACTGAATGTTTGTATCCTTTGACCATCATCTTCCTATCCTTGTACCCTGTGCTTCACATTCTACTCTCTCTACATTTGACTTCACCAGATTTCACGTATGAGTTCATGTATAGGTGAAATCCTTGTTTCATTTAGTATGTTGTCCTCTAGATTTATTCATGTTGTCACAAATGACAGTATTTTCCTTCTTTTTTAAATTGTTATTGGGGTTTCTGGGCACACTCAGCAAAGCACACACATGACTATGCTCTAGGACATGGGTTCAAACCTCTGGTCCTCGCCTTCAGAGGGGAAGCTTCACAGATGGTGAAGTAGTGCTGAAGGTGTCTTTCTCCCTGCTGCCCTTTCCCTCTCAACTTCTCTTTGTCTCTCTCCAAAAAAAAGAAAAATTAAGTAAAAGAAAGAAGAGTAAAAGAAAAGAAAGATCTAAGCTCTAGAGAAGATGAAAACATGAATGAAATATTTATGTGTATATATTTAGTATACCAGCAAAATCATTCACTATTTTAAGTGAATGGATGAATTAAATGCTATGGCAATCATATTTTGTGAGGTACTTGTGTCATTAAAAATGTTGCTTCCTGTGTATTTGATATGCAGACTCTCTCAAAAGCCTAGACCAAGTAGATTAGAAGCATCCAATAGCACAGCTATATACAAGATACTAGATACTGTACAGCAAACCATAACAAAAGGACTTTTCAAAGTTAACCCAATTACCAAATAATGTGATGATAACATTAACTATCGATTGTCTTTTTGAACCCTAAGACAGCAGGAACCTCACATCTCCACTATAGAGCCCCTACTTCCCCCAGTCCTGGAACCCTTGGATAGGGCCCACTTTCCCGTATGCCTCTCCCAATCGATACCAAATAATATTGCATCCACTGATCACAACCTAACCAACGCAACGATTGCCACCTCAACATGCTTTACCTCAGACTGTGTCCAGAGACTTCACGTGTGGAATGACAACCCTTCAGCTTCCTTACTCGGGTGAGACCTTTCCTTTTATAGTACACTCTAATTTCATCTCAGGTGGTTCACTTTCTAACAAAGTCCCAAAACCTAGATATACACCAGTTTCTGTGAGAGAGAGCTTATGTTCACACGTATCCATAAACTACTGCAAAATATATACCTGAAAGCAGAAGTACACTAGAGTTTGCAGTGAGTACCTCCCTAACACTTCCTCTCCACTATTCCAAGCTTTGGGTCCATGATTGCTCAACAGTTTGTTTGGCTTCGTATGTTAACTCTCTTTTCAATCACCAGGTTCCAGATGCCACAAGGATGCCGGCCAGGCTTCCCTGGATTGAAGACCCCACCAATGTGCCCTGGAGCTCAGCTTCCCCAGAGACCCACCCTACTAGGGAAAGAGAGAGGCAGACTGGGAGTATGGACCGACCAGTCAACGCCCATGTTCAGCGGGGAAGCAATTACAGAAGTCAGACCTTCTACCTTCTGCGACCCTCAATGACCCTGGGATAGAGAATGGGAAAGCTCCCAGAGGGATAGAGAATGGGAAAGCTATCAGGGGAGGGGGTGGGATATGGAGATTGGGTGTGGGAATTGTGTGGAGTTGTACCCCTCCTACCTTATGGTTTTGTTAATTAATCCTTTCTTAAATTAAAAAAAAATGTTGCCTTCAGGTTATACAAGTATGTCATGGAATTACTATATAAATTACAGACTGGGTTGTAGAAGCTTAGTGGTAGAGCTTATGCTTTACATGTATGAGACCTTGAGTTTAATTTCCAGACATAGAAACCTGCACTTTTTTAAAAAAAATTTTTTTATTTAAGAAAGGATTAATTAACAAAACCATAGGGTAGGAGGGGTACAACTCCACACAATTCCCACCACCCAATCTCCATAACCTACCCCCTCCCCTGATAGCTTTCCCATTCTCTATCCCTCTGGGAGTATGAACCCAGGGTCATTGAGGGTCGCAGAAGGTAGAAGGTCTGGCTTCTGTAATTGCTTCCTCGCTGAACATGGGCGTTGACTGGTCGGTCCATACTCCCAGTCTGCCTCTCTCTTTCCCTAGTAGGGTGGGTCTCTGGGGAAGCTGAGCTCCAGGGCACATTGGTGGGGTCTTCAATCCAGGGAAGCCTGGCCGGCATCCTGGTGGCATCTGAAACCTGGTGATTGAAAAGAGAGTTAACATACGAAGCCAAACAAATTGTTGAGCAATCATGGACCCAAAGCTTGGAATAGTGGAGAGGAAGTGTTAGGGAGGTACTCACTGCAAACTCTAGTGTACTTCTGCTTTCAGGTATATATTTTGCAGTAGTTTATGGATACGTGTGAACATAAGCTCTCTCTCACAGAAACTGGTGTATATCTAGGTTTTGGGACTTTGTTAGAAAGTGAACCACCTGAGATGAAATTAGAGTGTACTATAAAAGGAAAGGTCTCACCCGAGTAAGGAAGCTGAAGGGTTGTCATTCCACACGTGAAGTCTCTGGACACAGTCTGAGGTAAAGCATGTTGAGGTGGCAATCGTTGCGTTGGTTAGGTTGTGATCAGTGGATGCAATATTATTTGGTATCGATTGGGAGAGGCATACGGGAAAGTGGGCCCTATCCAAGGGTTCCAGGACTGGGGGAAGTAGGGGCTCTATAGTGGAGATGTGAGGTTCCTGCTGTCTTAGGGTTCAAAAAGACAATCGATAGTTAATGTTATCATCACATTATTTGGTAATTGGGTTAACTTTGAAAAGTCCTTTTGTTATGGTTTGCTGTACAGTATCCAGTATCTTGTATATAGCTGTGCTATTGGATGCTTCTAATCTACTTGGTCTAGGCTTTTGAGAGAGTCCGCATATCAAATACACAGCCTATATATTAAAAAGATTCAATTTGTGTTTTGAAAAACTTTGAGACATACAATTGATTTCCCCCTCTCATATTAATTAACTAGTGATTTATATGTCTACATTTTGCTAGGAGTGTACATAAACACCATTCCCACCACCAAAAGACTGTGACCCATCCCTCCCACCCACTCTCACCCCCCACTGTCCCAGGAAGCTGCATGTCTACCCCTCACCACAGGGTTTTTACTTTGGTGCCCTACTTACAATTTGGTCAGGTCCTGCTTTTAGTTTCCCTTTCAGATCTTCTTACTCAACTTCTGTTGATGAGTGGGATCATCCCATACTCATCTTTATCTTTCTGACTTAGCTTACTTAACATAATTCCTTTTAGTTCTGTCCAAGATGGGTCAGAGAGGGTGGGTTCATTGTTCTTGATAGCTGCATAGAAACCTGCACATTTTTAACTAAAAATTTTTAAAAAGCTATTTAAAATTGATTTTCCATTCCACTACATGGAAATATCTCTTCTCAGCTTTCTGCCTACTTGTTATTACATCATGAAACCCCTAACTGATTTTTATTGCTATACTTAATTTTAGACTATTTGAATTTTATATGCATCAATCTCTTTTTTAATAAAATGGCAGAGAATAAAATTTATAGCTTGGAGTGCAGTTTGAACATGGTTATATCATTTAGCATTTTTAATCAGTTGAGTCATACAAAATGCCAGTATTCAACCTTTTTTTCTAACTTATAAAATGTTAATTTCATAGTAATTTCAATCAACTTGCTAGAAACTGTAAAAACCTATAGAAGGAAAGGGGTTTTATGCTGTTTCCAGCAATATCCCTAGGGCCTAAATACATCCTGAAGGATGACTCTAATCTTTGTCGTAAAATATAAAAGAAAAATATTGTCAATGAAGCAGATGATTTATTAAAATAGATATAAATGAAAACATTTTTAGCTGTTCTGCAGAGACAATTAAATAACTAATTCTATTCCAGCTGACTCAGTGGCTTTGACTTTGGCAAAAGTCAGTGAAAACCCATAAAAAAATAATGTAAATAAAATTTCATCATTATGGACAGAAACTATTTGGAGCATCAGTATTTATAAATGCACTTAATAACATCCTGGGTGTCACAACAAGGGGTTTAAAAATTAGAAAAAGTCATGACTATTAGAAAAAATGATGACTACCATTTCCCCCCATTTAGCCAAATTGCTTTTATTTTCTCATAAGTACATACCAACAACCAAAGCACAATACTTTATGAAAGACCATTCAAAATAAAAGGAGTTATACTACTTGTTTGATGCTTGACTCCATTCATTGAGCCTATTGTAGATATGGATTGCTGTTTTAAAAAATTAATTGTATGACTTCTTTTCCTACTTTATTTTATGAAGTGACCTTGACATACAAAACTATAAATATTTTAGAAATACATTTGTTTCACACTTGTTCAGAATGTTACCACACTATACCCACCCCCAAAGTACCAATATTATTCTACCTTTGCAACCCTCCATCCTCAACCCCCTTGGCAACCTTATTTCTGCAGATGGAGTCTAAAGGTTGGTCTTCCAAAGGTTTAGCTTTGCTTTAGTTTGGCGTTTTTTCCTTCCTTTATTCTTTTTTGGCCCAATACAGGTGTAATAATTTTGCATTTCTTGTAGACCAGTTTAGTAGTAATGGGTTCCTTGAACTGTTTGTTTGGGAAGCTTTTCACTTCTTCAAAACCAGTGACAATTCACTTAGCTAAATGGATAGAGTACTCTTGAGTGGTGGATATCTTATCCATTGAAAATTTTGTATATATCTTGCCAGTGCTATCTAGCCTTTAGAGTTTCAATTGAGAAATAAGCTAATAGTCTTATGGGAATCCGTTATAGGTAACTCTTCACTTTTCTCAAACAGTCTTGAATATTATCTTTGGGTTCTACTATTTTAATGCAAGTTCATACTTGCTTGATGTATCAAAAGGTATTTTTTTTTATAAATCCAGCTTTTCTCCTATTCACCTGTTTTAATTTCCCTTTGTTCATTGTTATCTTACAAAGCTGGTTTGTGAACTGTGACAATGCACTAAGGAAAAAGGCAGGGGCCAGGCGATGGCGCACCTGGTTAAGTGCACACGGACCTGGGTTCAAGCCCCTGGTCCCCACCTGCAGGGGGATAGTTTCACAAGTGGTGAACCAGGGCTGCAGGTGTCTCTCTGTCTCTCTCTCTCCCTCCCCCTTCCCTTTCAATTTCTCTCTGTCTCTATCCAATAATAATTAATTAATTAATTTTAAAAAAGAGAAAAAGGCATGGTCTCCTTAACACAACCAGCCATAGTATCATGGGACGAGGTCTTCCTCATGCAAATGTAGCACTGATAATTATCTGTCTTTCAAAATAACGGCATGTCAGGACATGACACCTGGGGCCACTGCCTTATTTAATTAGTCAAGAGTGAATTTGCACATGTCTATGCATAAAAATAATCACATATATAATTTATTGGCTTTTGGTATGCATGCCCTTTTCCCAATGAGACAGTATCTAGATAGATCAAAAGATGATTTATTCCCATATAATATATGCAAAGGGGACAATCATGTGTCATGTTGCATTTCATTATAAATTTTACCCTAAGCCCCAATTAGCATGCTTATTATATTTTACTGAAGTGACTTTTTAAGAAATTAAGATGGCAGTTTTCATGATATTGCAGAACAAGCAATGGAATCAGTTGTACCCCTATGAACTTCATTCTTTTCCCATAGAAGTTGAGATTTGAGAATTATAATGCTTATTATAGATCTGCTGGGTCTAAGGGGTGAGGAGGCCTTAGGTCTGAAGAGAATTAGTCATCTTTTAACACCTCTTTCTCTCTCTCTCTCCCTCCCCTCCTGCTCCAGGGTTTAGTTAACATCAATTCTAAACCAGATTTATTGGAACTCTTAGTCTGTTCAGGGAATATGACCTCTTCTCTGGCACAAACACTGAAATTTCTACTGTGCTGGATAGAATCCTTTCTCCAGAGGGCAGAATGTCTTAACTTGGGATCCATATGGAGTAGTTGTCTGTGGCCCTGTAAATCCTCTGAAATGATACTTGCTTTCCTCTAAGAAAAAGGTCTTTTACCAGATTGCTTTGTGTTCATGATCCAAGAAACAGCTTCATTCATTTATAGGTGATACTGAAGTAGCAAGGCAAGAGAAGTGAAACAAGGCTGATAATTGGACTGAGTGTAGTATATTACAGCAAAGCAAATGTCTCTGGACTAGATGATGGGAAGGGAAGAGGGTATTGGGTGCCCCATACGTAGTGATGAAGAAAGGCTTGGGTTGGTAGTGGGAGTGGTGGGTAGGTACCTACCTATCACAGGGAGATAAAACATTTTATCCTTGTGTCAACAACTGTCCTATAAAACATCCTTTCTCCCCAATGACATGATAAAAAAAAATGATTTACAATTAACTCTGCTCTGATATATTTTTTTTTTTGAAACTACAGGAAGTTGATCTTAGGAATCAAATAGATTTTGACTAAAATGATCTCCAACAGATTTTAATTGGGTAGGCATGAAGCTTCACAGAACAATTTTCTAATTGTAAAACAAGGGTGTGAATGCCAATTTTAAGGTTGTAGGGATAGGTAAAACAAATTGAAAAATGGTAAATGTGAATTTCTTTTTCTTTTTTATCCTGTGGACATAAGGGAAGCAAATATATGTTTTCTCTCTCTCACTCCTAAGCAGATTTCAAGCATCCAGTGTGTTACCTTGCAGTTAGTTAGCATTTAAATGTTGGTCAAACAAAGGATTGAATGAATGGAGTACCATAGTGATTAGACAGAATCTTACTCTACTACTTCAAAGTACTTACTTTTCCCCCCCTAGAACTGGCATGAGAATCTCTTTGCATGACCTTTATGCTATCTCCCCACCCTACAGTGCTTACTTCTTTTAAAAAAATTTTTATATTTATTTATTTACCCTTTTTGTTGCCCTTGTTGTTTTATTGTTGTAGTTATTGTTGTTATTGATGTCATTGTTATTGAATAGGACAGAGAGAAATAGAGAGAGGAGGGGAAGACAGAGGGGGGAGAGAAATATAGACACTTGCAGACCTGCTTCACCGCTTGTGAAGAGACTCGCTTGAAGGTGGAGAGCTGGAGGCTCTAACTGGGATCGTTACACGGGTCCTTATGCTTCGCGCCACCTGCGCTTAACCCGCTGAGCTGCTGCCCAACTCCCAAGTGCTTACTTCTTTAGAGAATTCTTAGGACGGTAATTGGTTTTGCTAAGACCCTCCTGAATCTGTCAGCCCCGAGTCCTGTGCTGAATCTTTTCTGATCACTATAAGGTAAGAGCTGCTTATCCTTTCTGAAATCATAATCTGTGCTGAGCCATTGTATCAGGAGTGGGCAAGCTATAATTTATAGGCTAAATTTTATCCTGTTGCCTGACTTTATAAAGTTTTATTGGATCTTTGATTAATATATTGTGCCATAGCACTTTTGTACCATGGCAGAGTTGAGTAATTAAGACAAAGATTGTGTGAACAGCAATCTTAACATATTTATTATTTGTCTATTTATGGAAAAATTTTATCAATACATATATATTATCAGTATTCTATACTACAGCCTTGCAGGATTAATCTTTAAATACCAGTTTTATGGAACTGGAGCACTGATAATCAACAAAGTTATCTTGATTGGGATGCACATTACAAATTTTTATTAGTGAGTGTTGATTTGTAACACTTTGTATGTCTTAAGACTACAGGTTCAAACCTCTTCATGTCCATCACCAAAATACCAAAACCACAGTCCATGGACCCCCTCTAACCTTTGCTGCTACTGCTCCTGCTCCCTCTCTGATATAATGAGTTTCTTTGATCATAGTCCAAAGGTTGTTTTTTTTGTCATCCTTTGGCTTTGTTTACATATATTCCCTAAATGAGTGAAATCATCCAGTAAGTCTTTCTTAATGTGAACCCCTCCAGTTCCATCTATGTTGTCACAAATGGTAAGAATCCATCTTTTATTTTTTTATGTGTATTCCATTGTGTATACATATACCACAACTTTATATATGATGTTGTTTTACAAGACTGTTGATAAAGGGATGCAGTTTCACAAGTCCCCAAAATAGTTGTCAATATACTTCATCCACCATCATAATGCCATCTCCTTCTACCATAGGACTGTAACCCATACCCACTTTTCAGCATTCTCCCACCTCCTATTTTAGACTTCCTGATTCATTAAAGTTTCACCTGTGTTTTACTTGGTTTTTTAAATCCCACCAATGAGTGAGCTCATCCTATTTTTATCCTTCTCCTTCAAGTTTATTTCACTTAGCATAATCCCTTCCACTGTCATCCATGTTGTAGCAAAAAAGAATTTACAGTTGGATAGTGTTCTGTTTTCCACATTTTAAAAAATCCAGTTATTCATCACTAGCACTTGAGTTGTTTTTGTGTTTTGGCTATTGTAAATAAATATGTAATCAGCACAGGAGTGCATATACCCTTTTGAATTATGTTTTTATTATCTCTGGATAAATAACTGGCAATGAAATGTATTTGTCATGTAGTAGATCTACTATTAATATTTTGAAAAACATCTAAACTTTTTTCTAGAGTTAGATCAGTTTTCCTACTAGCAGTGTACAAGAATTCCTTTATCTCTGTACCTTCATCAGCATTATTTGTTTCTGTTCATTTTAATCCAAGATCTTTTCAAAGGTTCAGTGATAGCTGTTTATGATTTGTATTTATGTTTCCTGGGTAATAAATGATAATGATAATGTATCTGTTGACCATCTGAATGTCTTCCTTGAAGAAGTATCTTATTCAGTGCTCTTCCACTTTTTTTTCCAGTTTACTTGGCTTTTTTAGCTTTATAAATTTATATCTTGTGTATTAGCACTTTATCAGATTATGATATACAAATATTTTTCATATTCAGTGGTGTGTTTCATTTTGTTTGTTACTGTGATCTCTTTCTTCACTGAGAGCACACAATTTTAAATGACTAGGCTTTGAATTCAGGTCTGGATGAATCCACAGCCCATATTCTTTCCACTAAACACTGCTACCTTTCAACATAGCCAAAAAAATGAAAAAAATCAATTTTCTTGTTTTTATTTATTGTGAAACAGTATAAACCTTGTAAATATGTGCTGATAGTAACGATAACAGTAACAAAATTATAGCCATACACTAAAAGTATCTCAGTTGAGTAATTTATCCATATGTTGAGTTCTTGTGTTTATTCCTTCCGTAGCCATACTAAGAAAGCAAACTGCTAATATGCTGTCAATTCTGTACAGGTTTTTATTGTGCTTTACTGTCCTTTGAATCTAGTTTTTTAACGTACAGTTTCATTATTGGTTATAGTTTTTTGTGTGTGTTACGTGTGTGGCAGTATTGGGGGTAGGGGGTGCATGAGAGTTTTTGTTTTGACTGTCAGATTTGCTAAGTTTATATGTTGTCCTTCTTTATGTGTTTGCCAGGGAGAAGTGCCTGCTGCCTCTTCAGTTGGCTTTGGAATCTAAGAATGTGAAGCTGGCCCAACATGCGTTGGCAGGAATACAGGTATGCCTCCCACTGAGTACAACAGGGGCAACAGAAATTGATAGGCTATATTAGCATCAAAAGAGCAAGTAGTCAACATTTCAAATCTTCAATGTTTAAAGACTCACATGAAAATTATATTAACCATAGAGTGTAACAGGATTTCCTTATTTTTACCAGCATTTTTCCATGTATGAGTTTCTTGCTGAGCCTTTGAGAGGTCTTTACTATCTTCTAAGAGTTAATACATATGAAAAGAGTGAGAAGATGTCCATTTTCCTCCCACTGACTTGTAATACCACAATGGATGTTTCCATATATAATAGCACTAGAACATTTCAAATATCACCCATAATGTTACTATAAGCTTTGTTTTTCTTCAACCACAGAAGTGAATTGGAAGGGTAGATAGCATAATGGTTATGCAAAGAGACTCTCGTCCCTGAGACTCTGGTCCCAGGTTCAGTCCCCTGCATCAACAAAAAGCCAGAGCTGATCAGTGCTCTGGTAAAAAAATTAAAAAAAAAAAGTGAATTGAATTTTTCCTTCTTCTTCCTAAGCATTTCTTGGAAATAAATGGGAAAAACAAGAAATTGGAATTCCTCTGTGTCATATGCAATGCCAGTGATTGTAGCATGTGCACTCAACCTGGCAGGCTCCTGCAATGCCAGTGACTGAACTCAGATTCCATGTATGCAAGCCTGGTGCTCCACCACTGACTGAGCTGCCTTTCCAGACTTTGTTTTTAGCCTTCATATACACCTTTTTACCTAGTGTTTAGTAGACACTCTTATCTAGTTACTTTTTTGGTAAAAATCCCTCATCATTCTAGGTTACAGTACAATGTTTTCAAGGCCTTGAATAACCATGGTGATTTTAGTGACCTAGTGAATTGAGTCTTATCCTATTTAACCTTTTGTTAAATGTAGTTAGTTCTTTAGGATTTCTCAGTCTTTGTCACTCTACCTAAAAACAGATTTGTGCATCAACAATAAAACTGAAAGCCAGGCTACCCTTGTCTAGCACTACATGACAGTGAAAGATATAAGTGAACCCATATAAGCAAAAGTGCCAGGGAATCCCAGGAAAGTTTGAAACACTTGTTTTCTGTACCTACAATGGTTTTCAGCTAAAAGGGGGAGCTGTTAATCTGGTTGAATCAGAATGCTGAAACTTCTCAGAGGCTGCTATCAAACAAGGACAATTTAACAGGGATAAATATAAAGTCTTACAGTGGGGTCTTAAAAATAAACTGCCTCAGGAGAGAACAGTTTAATTGGAGCCCTTCTGAATAAGAATTGGGGGGTTTCAAGGTGAGTCAGCAGAAAAATGTCCTAACTGACAACTGAGCCAATTTGATCTGAGAGTACAATTAAAAATATACCTTACTGTTTTGGAGGAGTTTTTTTTTTGTTTTCTTTGTAGAGCAATAAACACATTTAGTTGATCTCATATAACAAGAATTCTTGTGCCAGGCAGTGGTGAATCAGGTTGAGCTCACATGCTACTGTGCCCAAGGAACCACCCCCCCCCCCACCGACTTGCAAAGGGGCAGCTGCACAAGTGGTGAGGCAGTGCTTGCTGCAAGTGTCTGTTTGCTCCTCTCTATCTCCTTTCCCTTTTATTTACCTTTTTTATTTTTTAGTTTTAGATAAATTGAAAATTTTATCTAGAAAAAATAACTTTAAAACAGAATTCTTGAAGTTGCCAGTTCTTTGGTACAGCAGCTAAGCTGTGCCATCGAAGATCCCATTTCTTTGTATACTTCCCTCTTTTGAGTTTTGAAGACCTAGTTTTTTTCTAGTTATAAAATAATTATTGAGAGCCGGGTGGTAGTACAGCGGGTTAAGCACACATGGCATAAAATAATTATTATAATTTTTTTCTTTTTTTAATTTCTCTATTGGGGAATTAATATTTTACATTCGACAGTAAATACAATAGTTTCTACATGCATAACATTTGCCAGTATTCCGTATAACAATACAACCCCCAATAGGTCCTCTGTCATCCTTTTTGGACCTGTATTCTCCCCCCCACCCCCACCCCAGAGTCTTTTACTTTGGAGCAATATACCACCTCCACTTCGCGTTCTACTTGTGTTTGCTCTTCTGATCTTGTTTTTCAACTTCAGCCTGAGAGTGAGATTATCCCATATTCATCCTTCTGTTTCTGACTTATTTCACTTAACATGATTTTTTTCAAGCTCCATCCAAGATCAGCTGAAAACGGTGAAGCCACCATTTTTAATAGCTGAGTAGTATTCCATTGTGTATATATACCACAACTTGCTCAGCCACTCATCTGTTGTTGGACACCCAGGTTGCTTCCAGGTTTTCTCTATTACAAATTGTGATGCTAAGAACATATGTGAACACAGATCTTTTTGTATGGGTATGTTTGGTTCCTTGGGATATATCCTCAGGAGAGGAGTTGTAGGATCATAGGGTAGGTCCATTTCTAGCCTTCTGAGAGTTCTCCAGACTATTCTCCACAGAGGTTGGACCAGTGTACATTTCCACCAGCAGTGCAGGAGGGTTCCTTTGACCCCACAACCTCTTCAGCATTTGCTGCTGCTACCTTTTCTGATGTATGACATATCCCATTGTCTGTATTTGTATTTCGCTGACAATCAAAGACTTGGAGCATTTTTTTTCATGTGTTTCTTGGCCTTTTGGATCTCTCTGTGGTGAATATTCTGTCCATGTCCTCTCCTCATTTTTGGATGGGGTTATTTGTTTTCTTGTTGTTGAGTTTGGCAAGCTCTTTATATATGTTGGTTACTAAACTCTTATCTGATGTATGGCATGTAAAGATCTTCCTCCCATTCTGTGAGGGGTCTCTTGGTTTGGGTAGTGGTTACTTTTGCTGTGAAGAAGCTTTTTAATTTGATGTAGTCCCATAGATTTATACTTGTCTTAGTCTTCTTTGTAATTGTATTTGTTTCATTGAAGATGTCTTTAAAATTTATGTAGAAAAGAGTTCTGCAAATATTTTCCTCTAAATATCTGATAGTTTCTGGTCTAACATCCAAGTCCTTGATCTACTTCCACTTGGAATTTACTTTTGTATTTGGTGAAATATAGTGGTTCAGTTTCATCCTTCTGCATGTTTCAACCCATTTTTTCCAACACCATTTGTTGAAGAGACTCTGCTTTCCTCATTTAATAGTCTGGGCACCTTTGTCAAAGATTAGATGTCCATAGGTGTGGGGGCTTACTTGTGGGCTCTCAATTCTATCCCACTGGGCAGTGTGTCTATTCATGTTCTAGTACCAAGCAGTTTTGATGACAACAGCCCTATAATACAATTTGAGATCTGGGAGTGTGATGCTTCCAGTTCTTTTCTTTCTTCTCAAGATTGTTTTGGCAATTCTAGGTCTTTTCTGGTTCCAGATAAACATGTGTAGTATTTATTCTACTCTCCTAAAAAATATGGTTGTGATATTTATTGTAATTTTTATTCAGCATATTTCTCATTGGAATTTTTCCAAAAAGAGGGTTTTTTAAGTTTTTTTTTTTTTTTTTTTTACAGAATTACATGTTGGCAGGGGTCTGAATCTACACTATTCCACCATCAGAGTTCTGAATCTTCACTCTCCCTGCCACAATCCGCCACAGTTCCCCTAAGGTTGTAGACAGGGGCTGACCATCTTCTCTACAACTATCTGTCCACATTTATGCATAGTTGCCCCTTCTTTTTCTTATTCAATACTCTCTTCCCTTCCAAGCCACTCATTATGACGTTATAGCTACCTCCATATGTCCCTCTCCTTTCCCTTCTCTCTCTCTGCGTGCTGAAGGAGCTGGAATTCAGAGCCCTCTTTTCAGTATCCTATCACTTTCACCCCGCTGGGTGTTTAGATCAAGGTTGTTTATGGGGAGCAGAAGGTAGGAGTTCTTGCTTCTGTATCTGCTTCTCTGCTGAGAATGGACATTGACAGGTTGATCCATACCCCAACCTGTTTCTATCTTTCCCTAGTGGACCAGAGCTCTGGAGATGTGAGGGTCCAGAGCACATTGGTGAGGTCATCTACCCAGAGAATTTGGGGTAGAATCATGGTAACATCTGTAACTTGGTGTCTGGAAGGTGGCATGACCTAAATTGAGACAAAATGGTTAATGATCAGCAACCAAAAAGTAGGATTAGGGCAGATGAGATTTTAGAGTAGATGAAAGCTAGGAAAACCAATTTAGGCATGTTCCTGTGGGCATACTACTATGGTAGTTTTGCTTGAGTTTGGTAGCTAGCCCAAGGTTGGATAAGAATATTGTCTGAGAGTGTTATCAAAGTAGAGAAAAGGACTAGAAAGTTGAATTAGGGCAGGGGGTAGCTCCCATTCTTGTAAAAAAAAAAAAAATCTTTGGCTAAAATTAACTATTTACCTCCATCCATCTGTTCAGGGCCCATATATTTAGCACCAAAGCCTGTGTAACCTCCAAGTTCCTATTGGTCTGAGCTCATAGCTCATGGTCACATCAAGGAATATTGCAGGCTACACTCATTTCAGGACCAGTCTTTTTCGAGTGGTAGGGCAGGATAACCCAGCCTCTCTTTTGAGACTAGGGCTACAGAAGACCTAATTTTTTAAAGAGCTGTTTTAGGTTAACAATATAATGAAAAGTTAAGGTACAGAAATTGTCCATATACTCCCAGTCCCCATACATGCTGTCCTTCCCCATCATTAGTATCATTCACCATCATTGTGGTTTTTTTAAAAACTACACTGACACATTATAATCACTCATAGTCTACAGTTCACCTTAGTGTTCATCTTCAGGTTCATTATTCTTTGTGTCAGATCAGTCATGAAATGTTTTGTTCATCCAGACACATTTTAACTAATAGAGTATCTGTGAAATTATATTATGTGCAAAACATTTGAACATTTGAATGCAACCATCGGCTCACTGGTGAACTTCAATGGATTTCATGCTGACTTCAAATTTAGAAGTTGAATCTGTGAGTCCTCAGTGAAAGATGAGAGAGTAGAAGTTGTAGGCAGAAGAGCAGGAAAGAGACTATAGAGGCTAAGGAAGCATTTTATGAAAAAAGTCACATTAAAAATAGAAATGGTCACTCCTATAAGGTGTTAGGATTCCTGAGGACCAGTGACTCCTTTTCACGTAGGTTTTTGTGGGATCTGTTTTCTATGAAAATACATTAACATTTGAGGAATTGTAAATAATCCTGGGTAAATGACAGTTCACATTAGGAAGTAAAAAGGTAGATATCTGAAAAAAATGTGTGTACAGGACCATTTTTTTCAACTGTGACAAATCTACATTCAGAAGGGATATTGTGATCCAGTGATTATTGTCAAGGGACAGATTCTCCCATGAGCATTTAGCCTCTATCCCTGCTTCCCAAATAACCTAGATGGCAGCCACATTAGAATTCTGCTCAATAAAATTTAGCATAAATTATCTAATAACCAGAAAATGTCTTTGCCAAAAATTATTCACCAAAGATTTGATGCATTTTTTTTAATGGTACATGGCATGAGTTCTTTCCAGATGACTCTTAACTTCATGCTTCCTGAGTAAGAAAAATTCCCCTTTAATATATACTAAGATACAACAGAATAAGGTAGCGGGGAAAAGCCTATCTGTGATCACTGCCTTGTGTCTCTTTACAGAGGCTTCTGTCAGAAGAGAGGTTTGTATCCATGGAAACAGATTCAGATGAGAGGCAGCTGCTCAATCAGATCCTGAATGCTGTGAAAGTGACGCCTTCCCTCAATGAAGACCTGCAGGTGGAAGTGATGAAGGTTGGTTGACATGACTGCTGATTAGACTTGGCCTCTAATTTGCGTCATTGGGATGAGAACAGACTGAACTTGACCCTCATTGTTATTTTGAATATGTTTCTGTATTGTGATCATGCCAGCTCACCCTTCATTTGAGATTAAGTTACTGAGTTACTATTCTTGCTTATTATAGTTTCCCATTCTCCTATATTATTTTGAGTATTGAGTAGGGGTGACAACTAAGTTAAAAAGATACAATGTAGATTAAATGATTTTTTTGGTTTAATTGTGCTTGGCAAATGTTGTTAGGAAATTTGCTTATCACACTGTGAATAGTTCTGGTTTGGGGTAGAGCTGCCTTCCTGCTTACATTCAGACAAAACTAAGACCTTATGATACTTTGACAGATACTTGCTTTTTAGAATAAATAAGGGAAGGAAGACCATTCTTGGGAGTCATATCAAAATCATTTTTTTCCTTCAGATTTCATAAACCTTATCTCCCACATTTCAGATGTCACCTCCCTTTGGAGAAGATGGCATCTCTTAACTCCCCTTTGTCTACCTCCTCACACTCTATCTTGATTGAAAGACACTTATATGGAGTGGGCAGGAAAGGTGCCCTGGTCAGAGTAACAACCAGAACAAAATAAGCTAGCTTAATAATGCTTCTGTCCATTTTCTGCCTTCGGAATGTTAGAAAATAGCTGGTATCATATAATGGTTGCTTTTTTTCCTGGACATGCACTGAAAGTTTTTTGTCTCGAATAAGAATTTTTTTTTTCTGAGTTACCTTGTTCAGAAAAGACTGATATCAATCAGGTCATTTCCTGAATGCTCTGTATCTTACCACAGCCGTATGGGTGAGTAGTTTAGTGTAATGATTGAGAGCTTAGCTTTTAAAGATAGCCTTCTGGTTTGAATTCTTGTTTACTTCCTAGCAGAATGCTGTGGGCAGATTCCTTAATCTCATCTTCCAAATAGGGAGATGGTAGCATGTTCCCACTAGGGCTTTTGTGAGGATTAGGTAAGGTGATATTTTAAATTTGCCCACAGTATCTGACCTAAAACAAGTTCTTCAAAAGGAGGGTTACATATCAGTACTACTCTTCCTACAACTTCTACTCAGATAATGACCAGCTTATTATTGGGGCATATTTAGGGTGGTATGATCCTGTACTCTTCCTACTATTTCTGCTATTCTTGCCTACTGCAACTAAGTTAGAATCTTAGTGGGTGGACCTGGAAATATCCTTAGACAAGTAAGCTTCAAGAAATCCCTAGACTAGCTAAATCTTAAGATATGCTATCTATTTGATTCTACTTTATATTGAACTATTCAGTTTTTTTTTTTACTTTAGGGTTTCCTCATTTTTTTTAGTTTTAATTTTTATTTAGACCATAGGATAAGAGGGGTACATTTCCACACAGTGCCCACACCCAGAGTTCCATATCCAATTCCCTCCCTTGATAGCTTCCCTATTCTTTATGCCTCTGGGAGTATGGACCCAAGATCATTGTGGGGTGCAGAAGGTGGAAGGTCTGATTTCTGTAACTGCTTCTCTGCTATACATGGGCACTGGCAGGTTGGTCAATCCATACTCTCAGCCTGTCTCTCTCTTTCCCTAGTAGGGCAGAGCTCTGGGGAGGCAGGGCTCCAAGATACATGGTGAGTTCCTATGCCCAAGGATGTTGGGTTAGCATCATGGTATTATCTGGAACCTGGTGGCTGGAAAAGAGTTAAGATATAATGCAGAGCAAATTGTTAACCAATCATGAATCCAAAGGCAAAAATATTGCAGGTGAAGATTTGGGGTCTCCATTTTGGAAAAAGCTAGTAGGTTTGTTTTAGGTATATTCCAGAGGGCCTATGGCTTTACTAGTTTTTGCCTGAGCCTGACATCTGATATGCAGGTGGACCCAGGTTATTTCCTGGGGATATGGTGTCATAGTTGGACAAAGGGCTAGAAAGCTGGATCAGAGACGAGAGTAGCTCCCAAATATGGGGAAAGTATATAAATATTAACTGTAAACCCCACCAATTTGATCTGGGGCCCATATTCAGCACAGGAGCCTATGTAACCCCTACATCTCTGTGGGTCTGAGCTCACATTCTGTAGTCATGGCTAGGAACATTCTGGGCTGCACTAATTTGGGGACCCATCTTCCTTAGGTAGTTGGTAGAGTATATTGTCTAACTTCTCTCTGGAGAATGGAACATTCCCTACCATTACTAATCCACATTGAGGGCAAGGTGCTATGGGGGCCCACAGAGGCGTCCATTATGTTGCTCCTGATGGTGATGACTAGTGACAGTAGCGAGAGAGATCTGTTAGAGGTCTAGGCCCCTCATGTCTATGTGGGAACCCATGGTTCTCTGACTTGGGCCCCAGGAACTATCCAGTATTCTTTTCCTTTGGTATAAGTTAGACAATTGTGCAACCATAAGAACCAAAATAGCTACTTCTGGTCTTTTTATTCTCTACTTCTGTGCCATCACTGAGGCATAAGCAGCTACCACATTAATCACTTTTGTGACTTCCAAATCTATTTTCTTGAGTCTTCTACTATTGGGCCTCCCATTACTTAGAGTGTGCACTTTGGTGTCATACTAAGAGATGCACCTCAAAGATTTCATATTATTCTCCCAGGAACATAGCTTATGGCCTCACTAATGTGTTCCAGAACCTCACCTCTCCAAACCCTACCCAACTAAGGAAAGATAGAAACAGGCTGGGGATATAGATCAACCTGCTGATGACCATATCCAGTGGAGAAATCTGTACTAAAAGTTCAGATGAGATGGGCTTGCAAGATAGCACACCTTCATAGTGCACCTGCTAGGCCATGCACATGACCCAGTTTTGAGCCCTGTCGTCATCACACTGAAGGAACCTTTGGTGATGTGGTCTCAAGGTCTCTCCCTCTCTCCCTCCCTCCCTCCCTTCCTTTCCCTCTCCCTCCCTTCCTCTCTCTCTTTCTAGGAGCTATGAAGAAGCAAGATGTTTAATGTTTTTGTCCACTGTAACACCTGCTTGAAAGCATAATACTTGCTTTATAATTCTAGCTCAGCAGTGCCTTTTGCTAACCTTGCTGAGGATAAGAGTAACACATGTTAGCTCTACTGGAAGCCATGAATAACCTACCTTAATGCTCTTTCTAATGATACCACACTAGACTGGTATCTGTAATTAGTGTCTGAGAAGAAACTAGTTGATTATCGGGGGTGGGGGGGGGAGTAAAACAGTAATTTTGCCTGCAATGCTTTACAACTAAAGCTCCAAAAATGTTCTGTAAAAAAAGGTTAAAAAGTTCCAGATATTCTATTAATTTGAAGTCTTCAAACAGTGGGATTAAGAAAAATTTGATTCACAACAAATGTGAATTTTGTAATATAATTATAACTTAAATAGTTTTAGACAGCTAAAAAGTAATGAGGTGAATGTAGAATGAGGTTATAAGGATCACATGAAACTTTGGAAATGATTATAAGACAGGGAGGGATAGCTCATATGTGTCAGGGTCCCATGAATAGTTCCTATTTCTGGTATTTAAACTATTTGTTAACATATAATGACCTATCCTGGGGGTAGCAGGTGGCACACTGAGTAGATCACACATGTTGCCTTGTGTGAAAATCCAGATTTGAACCCCAGACCATTTGCCACATGGGAACACTTGCCAGGGAAAGTTTCCTAAGTGGTGGAGTGGTTCTGTGGTCTCTTCTCTCTCTTTCCTCTACATTCCTCTGTTTCTCATGCTTTAGAGAGGGAAAAAAAAAAGAGAGAAAATAAATTTTCTTAGGTAGTTATGGAGTCCTGCAGACACTGAACCCCAGAAATAACCCTAGTGGGAAAAAAGTCCTAAGGAAATTAAAACATTTTTAGATTAAAATCAATAGGTACTATACCTTTTCTCTAATTTTCAGGAATTTCTGTACCAACTGCAGACAGTTTCATAATTGTATGGTCCTTTTTATCTTGTGATTTGCTAATACTTATAATTGACTACGGAAAAACTTTTTTTTATTTCTCTATTAGGGAAGTAATGTTTTCCATTCAACAATAAATAACAATAGTTTCTACATGCATAACATTTGCCAGTTTTTCATATAGCAATACAAGCCCCACTATGTCCTCTGTCATCCTTTTTGGACCTGTATTCTCCCCCCCACCCCCACCCCAGAGTCTTTTACTTTGGTGCAATACACCACCTCCACTTCAGGTTCTACTTGTGTTTGCTCTTCTGATCTTGTTTTTCAACTTCTGCCTGAGAGTGAGATCATCCCATATTCATCCTTCTGTTTCTGACTTCTTCTTCTTCTAGCATTTGCCCTTCTTCCATAGCCAGTCAACAGCGTCAGGTTGAGCCTGATGTAAAGTTTCGAGACCTCCTTTGAATCTGGAGAGGTGGCAGTCGTTGACTATGTGGGTCATAGTCTGTCTGTAGCCACAGGGGCAGTTCGGGTCGTCTCTGGCTTATTTCACTTAACATGATTTTTTTCAAGCTCCATCCAAGATCAACTGAAAATGATGAAGTCACCATTTTTAATAGCTGAGTAGTATTTCATTGTGTATATATACCACAACTTGCTCAGCCACTCATCTGTTGTTGGACACCCAGGTTGCTTCCAGGTTTTCTCTATTACAAATTGTGATGATAAGAACATATGTGAACACAGATCTTTTTGTATGGGTATGTTTGGTTCCTTGGGATATATCCTCAGGAGAGGAATTGTAGGATCATAGGGTAGGTCCATTTCTAGCCTTCTGAGAGTTCTCCAGACTATTCTCCACAGAGGTTGGACCAGTGTACATTTCCACCAGCAGTGCAGGAGGGTTCCTTTGACCCCACAACCTCTTCAGCATTTGCTGCTGCTACCTTTTCTGATGTATGACATATCCCATTGTCTGTATTTGCATTTCGCTGACAATCAAAGACTTGGAGCATTTTTTCATGTGTTTCTTGGCCTTTTGGATCTCTTCTGTGGTGAATATTCTGTCCATGTCCTCTCCTCATTTTTGGATGGGGTTATTTGTTTTCTTGTTGTTGAGTTTGGCAACCTCTTTATATATTCTGGTTATTAGCCTCTTGTCTAATGTATGGCATGTAAAGATCTTCTCCCATTCTGTGAGGGGTCTCTTGGTTTGGGTAGTGGTTTCTTTTGCTGTGCAGAAGCTTTTTTAGTTTAATGTAGTCCCATAGGTTTATACTTGCCTTAGTCTTCTTTGTCACTGTATTCGTTTCATTGAAGATATCTTTGAAATTTATGCGGAAAAGAGTTCTGCCAATATTTTCCTCTAAGTATCTGATAGTTTCTGGTCTAACATCCAAGTCCTTTTTCCATGTTTCTGGCTACAGCAATTAGGGCTCTCCCCCCTTCTTGATGGATAGCCTTTAGCAGTGTTAATATTAGCTGATATAGCTGGCTACATCTTCAAAGACTCAAGGGATTATAGTTGACCTTCTGTCTCTAATCATGCCAGAGATATAGGCATTCTATCTGGGAATGGTAGGCTCACTTTATTAATATGGAAAAATATGCTATTGGAGGTTGAAGAAGCATGTGATGAGTCCTTTTATTATTGGGCACTTTTATCAATCTGTAGGTAAATGAAAAATGGGGGAGTACTTTCATTTTCAAAGGAAAACTGATAGGCTAATTATTTAGCATTTATTGTGCATTAGACGCTCTCACAAGAACTTTTACACTAAGATCACACAGTTAGTAAATTTGCAGGACCAATATTTGAAATATAATTCAGCCTGGGACCAAAACTGTGCTCTTAAACAGTGAGTTACCTTACCTTTCAAGTCTAAACTAAAAGACAAGATAGGCAATTCTGATTGCTATTCTCATGTTGTAAATGATTGAAAAGAAAAATGAGTCACAAGGTAGTAAAGGATAAAGCTCAGAGTGGCTTCCCTCACTAGTTCTGTGAGCTAAAGACTAAATCTTTCCCATCAGATTAGTCAGTGGCTTATTGGAGTGAGTGAGAGAGAGAAAGAGAGAGGTGGGAGGGGCAGAGAGAAAATGAAAAAAAAAAAAAAAGAGTTGGGAGAAGGTGGCAGGGGATGAATGTTGTTAACCATGCAGTGTTTTACATTTTATAATAAAAGCCAAGCTTATCTTGAAAATAGAAAGATATGGCATAAGGATCCCGGTTCAAGCCCCGGCTCCCCACCTGCAGGGGAGTCCCTTCACAAGCGGTGAAGCAGGTCTGCAGGTGTCTATCTTTTTTTTTTTTTTTTTAATTTTTTATTTAAGAAAGGATTAGTGAACAAAAGCATAAGGTAGGAGGGGTACAACTCCACACAATTCCCACCACCCAATTCCCATAACCCACCCCCTCCCATGATAGCCTTCCCATTCTCTAGCCCTCTGGGAGCATGGACCCAGGGTCGTTGAGGGTTGCAGAAGGTAGAGGGTCTGGCTTCTGTAATTGCTTCCCCGCTGAACATGGGCGTTGACTGGTCGGTCCATACTCCCAGTCTGCCTCTCTCTTTCCCTAGTAAGGTGTGTCTCTGGGGAAGCTGAGCTCCAGGACACATTGGTGGGGTCTTAGGTGTCTATCTTTCTCTTCCTCTCTCTGTCTTCCCCCTCCTCTCTCCATTTCTTAGCCAACAACGACAACAATAATAACTATAACAATAAAACAAGGGCAACAAAAGGGAATAAATAAATAAATAAATAAATATTTTTTTAAAAAAGAAAGAAAATAGAAAGATATAGAAAGACAGAGGACCTAGTGGGGGTATGCATGTACAAACTATTGTATTTACTGTTGAATGTAAAACATTAATTCCCCAATAAAGAAATAACATAAAATAATACAAAATAATAAAAAAAATAAAATAGAAAGATATGTGACTTGTGAGAAGCAGGCTATTAGACCTAAGTTTCAGAGTACCCATGCACAACAGAGGGAAGGAGGGAGGGAATACTTTGGAATGAAGTACTTGCATGTAGATGGTGCATTGATTTGGGAAAAAGAAACAGACCAAATGAGAGGGCCATTTTTAAGTCCCACTCTCAATATTTTAATAGTAACTCTTATAGCTGCATCACTTATCTAAATAGTGGAGCTTTGCTACAGATAACTCGAGGTCATTTGTTTTCTAGAGCATCTTACTTGAGGGTAAAATGGCTACGTTGCCTTGTGATCTCATAGCAAGAGTAAATCCCTTCTTAACGTAAAGTGATTAGAGCAGTTTAAAAGGTTCTCAGCAATAGTTAGCATTAATGTTAACAATCCATTTGGTGAAAAATGCTTAGTATCTGAATGTACTCCCACTAGAGGCTGATGTGATTTGTTGACAAATACTTTATTCAGGAAATGCCTAAAATATGCAGTTCTACTAAGTACATCATTCTTAAATAGCCCTAAGACTAAATGATTGTAGTTTTTTTTCTACTTTGAGCACACTTTTATAAAATTCTTACTACTCCACTCTCCCACCCCCATGTTTTTTTTTTTTTTTTTTTACTTTTTTGGTATGATAGTATTAAGAAGAAAGTAAAAATATATAATGCTAATCTTGTAAATTAAAAATGTGAAGAGAGAGACAGAAAGAAGGAGAGAATATGAGAATGGCTCCATGAGTCTTGGGAGTCTTACAAGGACTGAGCCCCAGAGATCACTCTGGTGACAAATCGAAAACAAAAACACTAAAGGAAGTAAAAAGCTAAAACAAAATAATGACAGACAAAGAGGATTGGGCTAAAGAGAAGGAAATACTGTTGTAAAAATTAATTTCCAGTGAAACAAGGCAGAAGTTTTTTTCTTTTGCATAAACTTATATCAGCTATTGGCTAAACCACATAATCAGAGGCGTGCCTTTCTTGAATTTTGTTTATCTTGTCATCTGTATTACCTTCCTGGTCCTACTCAACATTCTGCCAACCAGCAGCCTTGTGCTAGAATCCTCTTCATTGAAAAGGAGGGAACGGTGTTGAGAAATACCTGGCCACAGACACAAATGGATTAGGAGTGTATTCAGCCCAATTTTCCCACAGGAGGTAGTTAACAAATTAACACATTATTTTTTCCATCGCCTCTTCCCTCTCTCAGAGGAAAGCAATGATGATCCATTCAGGGAAGTTTAAAGGAAGCTAAGATGCCAATGGTCTACCTGCAATTGCTTGTTCAGGGAAACTAGACTGCACATGGTAACCTCTTTGACTAGGCCCAAACTCAGAAGCCTTACTTGACTGGGTGTTTTCAGCAGCTCATAAGTGAAATAGTATTATATATTGTTAGGACTTTTTTTCTCTCCCTTTGGTGCATAGCAGAGCATCTGGCACATGGCTTGCTAATTGCTTGCTAATTTAGTTATACTGACTAATGAAGAGTACAAAGAAACACATGTGGTAGTTTTCAGTGGCCCACCAGGATAAACAACAAACAAAAGATACTGAAAGTGTGATTACAGGCAATAATCAGTGTGATTAAAATAATAAGAAAGATTAACTTGCATTTACACTTCAGACTCAAAGTGATCTCATACACCACCACATTCTTCTTTTTATAGGTAAATTGAAAGTGGAGTAGTTCCATTACTTGGCTGGGCTTTCACAGTTCCTACTTTTAACCATAACTATTGGAAGGGCTTTGAAGCAAGGCTGGGTGTTATTCTGGTCTTCAGGTGTGTGGTTCTAGATAAGTTGAGAAGACTTTTCAGACTTGTTTGTAAGTGATCTGAAAGGTCAATGTGAGTGATAACCTTCTGAAAAAAATAATGAAATCTAATGAGTGAATGAAAATTTCTTGCAGTAGAGAATAAATTCATTGAGGAACCTTTAAGGGGCATGTGTGGTCTGAGAGTGGAGAATGGCATGTTGTAAGCTGTCCTGTGCAACCATTGGATTCTGCTGTCTTTATACTTCCTGCTACATCTTTAAAATATTTTTTTTAATTTAATAGAGAAGAGAAATTAAGAGGAAAGGGAGATAGAGATAGAGAGAGAGAAAGAGTCACCTGCAGCCCTGCTTCAGCACTTGTGAAGCTTCCGTCCCTGCAGGTGGGGACTGGGAGGGGAGCTTGAACTCAGGTCCTTGTAATCAGTAGTATGTGCACGTAATCAGGTGCTCCACCACCTGGCCCCCACTTTTGCTTCTGTAAAAATACTAGTAACAAGGTGGAAGAATCCGGCTTCTAGAACAAGACTATCTGGTAACCTTAAGTAAATTGCATAGTTTGTCAATGTTTCAATTTTCTGTTTGTTGAAATGTAAATAATAATAATGAATGCTTCCTAGAATTGTGGTGAATCTTAAATGAGGTAATTTAACAGAAGTGCTTAGAACAGTATATGGCATAAGGTCAGTATTAATTTTCATTTTTGTCATGTATTAAATGAGAATATTTTTGTATAAAAGCCACCTCTGAACTCTAATTGTGAGCTAAAACTTCAGAAACACCATTTCATTGTGTGTCTATTATTTTTTTCTTCTCAATAATCTCTCTCTGTAGCCTACAAGATAATTTTCTGTTATAGTAATTAAAGAGTATATGCTTCTTTCTTTTAAAGATTTTATTTATTTACTTATGAGAAAGATAGGAGAAGAGAGACAAAGAACCAGACATCACTCTGGTTTTGTGCTGCTGGGGATTGAACTCAGGACCTCATGTTTGAGAGTCCAATGCTTTTGCACCACCTCCTAGACCACGAGTGTGTTTCTTAATGTCTATTTTTGTTCCCTAAAAGCAAATTGCATCATATTTACTGTTGTTGAACTGTGGTCGCTAACTTTAAAAAATGTAAATTATTATATATTGGTTCTCAATATGGTTAGATTTGGGATATATATCATTACTCAGAATTTCAATTTACAGAAAAGTATCCTGTTATTTATTTGTGCCAATAAATTCCTTTCCCCCTATTTTATTTGGTAAGATAAGGTAGGGGAGATAGAGTGGGAGGAGAGCAAAAGACAAATACCTGCTATGCTACTTGTGAAGCTTTCCCCATGCAGGTGTGGAGTAGAGCCTGGAACCCAGGTCCTGCACCACCCAATCCCTGTCCTTATCTTTTAAGTTTCACCTATAAACTCAATTAGTGGGCATTTGTCCTTGTCTTTTTTACTTTTTTCACTTACCATGATGTCTTCAAGTTCTTGCCAAGATGAGGCAAAAGAGATGACTTCATTATTTTTAACATCTGAGTAGTTTTACATTTTGTATATATACCACAATTTTCTTAGCCACTCATCTGTTTTTGGACATCTGGTTTGCTTCCAAGTTTTGGCTTCATAAGCGGTGAAGTAGGCATACAGCTGTCTATCTTTCTCTTCTCCTCTCTGTCTTCTCCTCCTCCTCTCTCAGTTTCTCTCTGTCCTATGCAACAACAACAATGGCTATAACAATAGTTAGAAAATTTATGATGCCTTCTTTAGGCCCTTCTGCTAGGATCCCAGGCTTGTTAGGTATAAGTCTAAGCATGGAGGTCTATTAAGCACTTTTACTTTGAGGCATATGACTTACCCTTTCTATGGTTGATACATACACACCTGTACCCAGAACCCTAGGCCCTAGCCTATATATAGTATCTGTAACTTTGTTAAATAATGTACCATCCAAAATGGACCTACATGACCCATGTATTGGGAAAGATCTCACCAGATTGACATGTCAGGCTTGTTGTCTTTGGAGGAAATCCATAGTAACAAGTAAGCAGTAGCATAGCATGGCATGGCAGCACTGGTAGCATTGATTTAGTTGAGGTTGACAGAGGCAGTATGACAGTAAGGGATCAGAAAGAAAAAAAGCATCAAGAAATATGGTGTAGTCCTAGAGGTTCCAGGACTAGGAGAAATAAGGATCTTAAAGAGAATGAAAAGGGTTCCTTGTTGTCTTAGAAAGAGTTTAATATAGCAATAGGTAAGTATTATTATAAGCAAGTTAGTTGGAGGTTTGTTCTTCTATGAGAATTCAATGGTTAGTATGTACTGTAATATTCTTAACCTCACTATACTTTGTGCCCTTTAGAGATATCTGTTCATCACTATTCCATAGGTACTAACAGGGCCAAATGGTTTTATCTGGCCTAAGGTTACAGGTAACTTAGATATTTAAATAACTATATATAAAATATATTCGTATAGTTCCTTGAACAATTGAAACCTAGAATTTCCGTAATCAAAATCTTAGTGAATCATTGAGACTAATTGGGGGAATGTAATGCAAGGAGGAAAGTAAGATTGGATCAGAATGATGGGACCAATTGGACAGGAGGAATTGAAAGCCATAATCAATTGTTGAATATAGATTCTAAAAACTCTATGCTTTTGAATATGGACTTTTGAATATGGATAACCTGAATGATTTTTTCCCTTAAAATGTGTATAATTATGTATGCTGGAATGGCTGCCATGAGTTATATCAAATTGAGGTTTAATCTCTATGACAACACAGCCTTGAAATATGTACCATGCACACTATTTTTTTAATCATTTAATTTATGTGTTTCTCTAAATACCTTTGTAAGATGCCATGTAAATGTTAAAGATAAGAGGTTTGAAGACATTAGGCAGATTCAGGCAGCTCTTAAACACTTAATCGCATGCCATGCCACAGTCTTGCTACTAAAACACTATGTTTTAGCCCTGACACTGTAGCCCTTGCTCCAGCCTGATGGTCTAAGGACAAAGTGTGCCTGATGAAGAGTGATTCTGGTGACAGTCATGATAATGAGATTCCCTTGGGAAAGGATCAACCTAGGGTTTTGCTGATTAGAACATATTATATAGTCACATTTTCCCCCTCTGTTTTTAAGGCGAATTTTACACACACACACACACCCCTCCTCCTCCTCCTCCTCCTCCTCCTCCTTTTCCTCCACCTCCTCCTCCTTCTCCTCTTCCTCTTCCCTCCAGGGACTTTATACACATTTTAAATTGAGGGTTGCCTCAGGCATACTGTAGCTAATTGATTATTGTTGTTTTTACAGTTGGACTTATACTATTTTTTTGTAATAATTTGTTTCTTTTCATGGAAGGCTCTGTGCCTGTTTTCCCTGTCCTCTTAACTCATTTATGGAGGCACTGCCAGCAAGCTAGATTGCAAGATGCTGTTTATCATTCAAGTTCCTGCTGTTTAGTGATAATATAGTCCATATATTTCAATGACCCTGATAGTAGTGTATTTTTAACATAATTACCCTCAGTATTTAGGTGCTCTTGTTTTCCTTGAATCCAGTGTGCTTAGAATATAAATCTAGACATACTGCCCTCTCATTATGTAGTGGAAGGCAGACACTTAAAATTAATTTCCTATCACCCTAATTTTCCCATGCTGGGAAAGATTCTCTGTTTTACTCCGGTGATTTATTATTTGCTGCTAGGCACTGGGCACATTAACTGTTTCTCTATTGATCACTGATGATCCCATCATTTCTATCTGCTGAATCATCTTCTCTGGACGTAGTGCTCTTTATATATATCTTGTGAGTCATGGGGAGCCATGGGCCTGTCATCCCTGAAATTAAAACCTGCTGTGCTGGGCGCTGTGTGTGCTTATGGAACCAGCTTCATAATGTGCTTTGCTTCCCTTTCATCAATTTTTGTTGTGTTTAGTTTGCACATATAACTCAGTGAACTTCTTGATACTGCTTGCCAGCCATTAAGAGCAGAAACTTTCTTCAAAGATCTTTTCAACACAGTTAACTTTGACTGGGCACAGGGGTCATTGGCTTCCTATAGACTGTTGTCTGGAGGCTTCCCTCTACGTATGTTGGACTTTTGTTGAGAAATGGAATCTCTTCCCCCTGAGAATCTCCATTACCAAATGCACCCATTTAACACACCAATACTTCACCTTCAGCAGGACTCCCACTTCCTCCTGTAACCCACTGCCAGTAATCAGCTCTTGCTGACAGAGAACTGGGTTAGTTTTTGAATATTTATTACAGGCCTGCTCTTAGGTATCTTGTGTGAATTTCATGGAAAACAGAAAGTTGATTGTCAGTCCTATAAGTTATATTAATAATTAACTAGTTCAGACAAATATTTACCACTATTATTTTTCTGTTGTAAAGTATTACCAGTTCTTTTCCTTAACCCTAATCCTCCTGGTTCTTTTTTTTTTCTTTTTTTTTTTCCTCCAGGGTTATTGCTGGGCTTGGTGCCTGCACCATGAATCCACATCTCCTGGAGGCCATTTTCCCCCCTTTTGTTGCCCTTGTTGTTGTAGCCTCGTTGTGGTTATTATTATTACCCTTGTTGATGTTGTTCGTTGTTGGATAGGACAGAGAGAAATGGAGAGAGGAGGGGAAGACAGAGAAGGGGAGAGAAAGATAGACACCTGCAGACCTGCTTCACCACCTGTGAAGCAACTCCCCTACAGGTGGGGAGCCGGGGGCTCGAACTGGGATCCTTACACTGGTTCCTGCACCAACATGTGCTTAACCCACTGCGCCACCGCCCGACCCCCATCCTCCTGGTTCTTATTAAATATTTGAGACCAAGAGCCGAGCTGGACCAGCTTATCCATGCTATATTTACAGACACCCACCTCCTCAGCCATTCTCTCCTTTTCACCAACCCTCTTTCCAGAAAGCACAGCATTAAAACTATGTTTAGTGGGGGGTCCGGTGGTAGCACATCAGGTTAAGCGCACAGGGTGCAAAGTGCAAGGACCAGTGCAAGGGTCCTGGTTTGAGCCCCGGCTCCCCACCTACAGGGGGTTTTGCAAGTGGTGAAGCAGGTCTGCAGATGTCTATCTTTCTTTCCCCCTCTCTGTCTTCCCCTCCTCTCTCAATTTCTCTCTGCCCTATCCAACAACAACAGCAATAACAACAACAATAATAACAACAAGGGCAAGAAAATGGGAAAAAAAGGCTTCCAGAAGCAGTGGATTTGTAGTGCAGGCACCGAGCCCCAGTGATAACCCTGGAGTATATATAAAGTGACTAGGGCTTGGGGGTGGTGCACCCTGCTGATCAGGCATGTTAATGCACAAGGCAACCTAGATTCAAGCCTCTGGTCCCCACCTGTAGTGGGGAGGAAAGTCTTCTCAGTGGGTGAAGCAGTGCAGCAGGTTATCTCTCTCTCTCTTCCTCTCTGTCTCCCCCATGCATCTTAGTTTCTTTCTGTATTCAATAAATAAATAAATAAAACATTAAAGTGGTGGGTGCAGTGAGCTATATACATGCATATGTACCGGTGAAACTATACCTCTAAAATTTTGAAATTCTGTAAACCAGTGTTAAATCACTAATAATAAAAAACATTTTAAGTTAAGTTAAACTGAAGCTTTGTAAGCAAAAAAAAAAAAAAAAAGACTAAATAAGAAAGTACTATATGGGGGTGACATGCAGTAGCACACCAGGTTAAGTGCACATAGTACAAAGTGCAAGGACATATGCAAAGATCCCAGTTCAAGTCCCCACTCCCTACCTGCAGGGAGGTTGCTTTACAATTAGTGAAGCAGATCTGCAGGTATCTGTCTCTCCCCCTCTCTGTCTTCCCCTCCTCTCTCAATTTCTCTGTCCTATCCCACAACAGCAGCAGCAGCAGCAACAACAGCTACAACAAGAATGGAAAAAAAGATGGCCACCAGGAGCAATGGATTCATAGTACAGGCAAAAGCCAAAGGGATTTTCAGATACCCAGTGGCTGCTCTAATCTAATGAGAAAATTAAACATAACTAAAGAGCCAAAATATAACTTGAGATATTGAAGTATGTCTGAGGAAAAGGAAACAGAGAGGTCACTAAAGGCTGTGTGTCTAGACCTCTGAGGAAGTGGCATTTGAGTTCAGACATGAAAGAAGCTAACCAAGTGACAAACATTAGAGAGGCCAATGACGAGATAGTAATGAGTACAGAGGCAGGAAAAGACACACAAGACCACTCTCCAAGGTCAAATCTGGCCTTCCTGATACTAATGTCATTTGCTTTCATTGCATTTTGCATGTCAAATGCCAGTCCCCAAAGACAGTCATTAAAAGAAAACTTTTTCAAAACAAAAACCTCACGGCAGTGAGTCCCGCAGTCCCTCTCTCTATGCCAAGATTGCACAGAGACAGTGTTTATATAATGTTAGCTCTTGACCTTTCCTTTTATAGTACACTCTAATTTCATCTCAGGTGGTTCACTTTCTAACAAAGTCCCAAAACCTAGATATACACCAGTTTCTGTGAGAGAGAGCTTATGTTCACACGTATCCATACACTACTGCAAAATATATACCTGAAAGCAGAAGTACACTAGAATTTGCAGTGAGTACCTCCCTAACACTTCCTCTCCACTATTCCAAGCTTTGGATCCATGATTGCTCAACAATTTGTTTGGCTTCGTATGTTAACTCTCTTTTCAGTCACCAGGTTCCAGATGCCATCAGGATGCTGGCCAGGCTTCCCTGGATTGAAGACCCCACCAATGTGTCCTGGAGCTCAGCTTCCCCAGAGACACACCCTACTAGGGAAAGAGAGAGGCAGACTGGGAGTATGGACCAACCAGTCAACGCCCATGTTCAGCGAGGAAGCAATTACAGAAGTCAGACCTTCTACCTTCTGCAGCCCACAATGACCCTGGGTCCATGTTCCCAGAGGGATAGAGAATGGGAAAGCTATCAGGGAGGGGGTGGGATATGGAGATTGGGTGGTGGGAATTGTGTGGAGTTGTACCCCTCCTACCCTATGGTTTTGTTAATTAATCCTTACTTAAATAAAAAAAGTCAAAAAAAAAAGAAAATAAATAAATAAATAAATAAATATTAAAAAATAAAAAAAACTGATAATGTTAGCTCTTGGATATAAGTCACCTTAAGCATCAAAAAAACAAGGAACTAGGCCCACCAATAATTAATCTATCTAACCTTGTTACTAGAATTGGTGCGCATGCATGCACACACACACACACACACACAGATGAGAGACTGAACCTTTTCCATCTTTAATTACATGCATATTTCCTTTTATCAAAGGAGCAACAGGTTTTTGGGCTATTTGACTAGTAACTAAGACTGACTAGAAGAGGTACATTTGCACATGCTGACTAGGTGTATATCCCATATTAGGTGAATTTACTAAACTGCTCTTTCATGATTTGGGTGTAACCATATGAGAATGAATTGCAGGTGCTTCTATTGATAGTCCATACTGTAGGCAGAACATGACCTGGTTTTGGAGTCAAGGATTCATAGCAGAACTCTGTCTTAGACTAACCAGTCTTTAGAAAAGTGACAGCATTAGAGGTCAAGTGCATAGAGAATAATCTAGCCTCTTAGGAACAACTCTTAAAAATGTCACTTTTAAAAAATTTTTATTTATAAAATGGTAATATTGACAAGACAGTAGGATAAGAAGGGTACAATTCCCACCACCAGAACTCTGTATCCAATCCCCACCCCTGAAAGCTTTACTATTCATTATCCCTCTGGGAGTATGGAGCCAGGGTCATTATGGGGTGCAGAAGATGAAAGGTCTGACTTAATGTAATTGCTTCCCCACTGAACATGGGCATTAACAAGTTGATCCATACTCCCAGACTGTTTCTTTCTTTCCCTATTGGGTCAGAGCTCTGGGGAGGCAGAGCTCCAGGACACACTGGTGGGGTTGTCTGCCCAGGGAAGTCAGGTTGGCATCATTGTATCATCTGGAACCTGGTGGCTGAAAAAGAGTTAAGATATAAAGCAGTACAAATAGTTGACTAATCATGAACCTAAAGGCAAGAATATTGCAGATGAAGATTTGGGGTATCTCCTTTTTGGAAAAAGCTAGTAAGTCTATTTTAGGTATATTCCAAGGGGCCTATGACTTTACTAGTTTTTGCTTGGGCCTCGCATCTGATATGCAGGTGGACCCAAATTATTGTCTGGGGAGATGGTGTCATAGTTGGAATAAAAATGTCACTTTTTTTTTATTGATCTGTTCCCTGTAGTTCTGCAAGTACAAAGTGAACATTTTAGTTCTGTTTTTTATTATTATAAATCTGTGTTCAATAAAAAAGGGAGTGGAATTTTTAATGGTCTTTAAAAATCTTGCAAATGTCATCCACTTACTAACTATGTGTCTTGAAGAACAAAATAATCCAGATTAATATATGAATCTTTAACAGTGTTCAGAAGGTAATTACAGGAGGGATGAGAAAAATGCCCATAATTGTATCTCTAATTCCATGTATATTTGGAAGAGAACAAGAAGAGAAAAGTACAGTGATGCTTGGATCTAGGAAGAAATAGATAGAGCATAGTGGTTCTGAGTATGAAGTCCGATTACTTGCATTCAAATTTCAGCTCTGTAGTTTGTGACCTTGCATAGCATAGTTAAATTGCTGAGCTCAAGCTCACTTATCAGTAAAATTGGGACAATTATTATGACACTTATTAAAAATACCAAATCTAGATAATTCCTTTACTGTGTCTGGCCAACCTGGCCTTTAGATTTGCTTTATAGTAGACAAACCTCCTGGATTTATTGAGGTATGCTCTTGCTGCCTGGTCTTGTAGTGGTTATTCACTTGGCCAGAGGTCATTACTTTTTAAAATACAAACCTCTACCTTATTGGGTAACGTGTGGTTCATAATTAGTGAGCAATAGGCAGGTGTAAAGAATCCTCTCAGATAAAGAAAAGAGCAAAGGGGGGCAGGTGGTGGCCACCTGGTTAAGTGCTCACATCACAGTGCACAAGGACCCAGGTTCAAACCCCTGGTCCCCACCTGCAGGGAGGAAAGCTTCACGAGTGGTAAAGCAGGGCTGCAGGTCTCTCTCTGTCTCTCACTGTCTCCCCCTTCCCTCTCAATTTCTCTCTCTATCCAGTAATAAATAAACAAAAAAATTTTTAAAAAGCAAAGGAGTTAGAAAAACAGGACTTAAAGATGACACGTGAAATAAAAATTAATTTCTAACATCCTTTTTTTCTTTTCCTCCCTCACTTCTGGTTGGTAAAGGTTTTACTCTGCATCACTTACACCCCGATGTTTGACCTGAATGGGAGTGCAGTGCTGAAGATTGCAGAGGTGAGTGCCCTGACCTCATTTGCCCTCCAGTGCTGCTTTTGTGTGTGCTATCTGCTCATAGCTGTTTGCCCCTTTTCCAGATTAAGTATTAGGGTGGAGCTGAGCCCTAGCAGTGAGGCTGATGGCTATTGTGGGGAATTGCCACTAAGGAACTGGTTTTGTGGAAAGCAGGCTGTGGGGTCCTGCATCCTCAATCAGAATGCTCTGCATGCTTTGCTTTGTATAATTAAAGACTTTACCCCATGGAAATAACAGTACTGGTTCTCCCAATAATGCTATATCAAGGTATTGCAACTACTGTTGCCTTTTTGGTCTGTTTTCCTGAATATTGATTGAATAGCATCTGATTCACAAAAAAAAAAAAAATTGGATTTTAGGAAAACAAACATAAAATTCAGAGAGGTATTTGTTGATTAAAGTTTGTTCATGTCTCCTAAACCATGATGAATGCATTTTGCAGTTACTGTTAGAAATCCTTCTCTTTTCCATCTGTACTTCAGAACAGAATAATAGCTACTTTCTAGCACATCCAAGCACATATCCAGTTTAAAAAAAAAAAAAACTTGGCTTCTTGAATGCTTGGCATATGGCTTTGACTTTTGGAAACATTATCAACATTATCATTCTAAACTGTACTTTAGTCTGCTTAGAATAACTTTCCATTTCTTAAAAAGAATATCTTCAGTAATCTTATGTTTTGATAAGAATATACATGCAGACTTCAAAGAAGCAATGATTTTCTGAATTCTAAAATTATGGAAGAAAAGAAAACCTATCAATGCTCACTAGTAGGTTTTAAAATTTTATTTATTTACTTACTTACTAACTTGTTTATTATTTTGAAGCACCAGAGCCGTTTGCATGCATAAGTTCAGCATCCCAAGGGGTTTTATTTTTAACTATTTCAAATAGAGACAGAGTAGAGAGACAGGCAGTAGGGGAACAGATACACTACAGCACTGCTCTATCCAAGTCATTGATTATTAGAAAAGTGCAGGCTGTACACAGATGATGAAATATCAAAACACAGTGACAAAATTCTCTGTCAGTGCCTACACAGAAAGACAGAAACATTTGTATTTTGGAAGGAAAAGAAAAGCAATGAAATAAAATAAAATAAAACTCTGAAAAAGAAAAGTATAAAGAATGAGACAGATGTCTTTAGTAGAAAAAAAACTGAATTTATTGTTTGATTTTTATGCTTTTACCAGAGCACCACTTAGCTCTGGTTTATAGTGCTGAGGAACAAACCTCTGGTACCTCAGGCATGAAAACTGGACTATTGCAGTCACACTGGCTATAAGTCCTGGCTCCACTAATCAATCCCCAGTGATGCTGCTTTGGTTACCCCACTGGATGTCCCCTCAATTTGCTAATAACACCCGTCTCATGGCAAGGTCATATCTGTTAGACAAGGACAATTGAGAGACTGAGGAGTGGAGCACCCAGTGGAGTATACATACTACTATGCACAAGGTGCTAGGTTCAAAGTCCCAGTTTACACTTTCAGGGAAGAAACTTGATAAGTGATGAAGCAGTGCTGCAAGTATCTCTCTGTCTCTCTCCCTCCTATCTTCCCCTTCCCTCTCAATTTCTCCGTTTCTATCAATAAGATAAAGAAAGGAAAATAACATGTCCGCCAGGAGTGGATTTGTCATGCAGGCAATAAATCCCAGTGATAACCCTGGCAGCAATAAATATATATATATATGTATGTATGTATATGTATATATATATATATATATATATACATATACATACATATATATATATAATTTGTGTAGAAAACATTTTATGCCGGTCCAGCCACACAGAAAGGCTCTATCAATGTTACCTGCTATTGTGGAACTGTGGAGTGATGATGGTGTTCAGGTTTCCACTATATAGTTTATCTAGCCAAGCCCCGGAGAGGATGGGTCATTGATCAGGCCAGCTTCCTGGGTGAAAACAGTGCCCTCTTTTCTTGTTTAGCCTTCAGCACTCAGATACTATATAGTTTTTATTTATTTATTTTTTATTTAAGAAAGGATTAATTAACAAAACCATAGGGTAGGAGGGGTACAGTTCCACACAGTTCCCACCACCCAATCTCCATTTCCCACCCCCTCTCTTGATAGCTTTCCCATTCTCTATCCCTCTGGGAGCATGGACCCAGAGTCATTGTGGGTTGCAGAAGGTAGGTGTGGCTTCTGTAATTGCTTCCCCACTGAACATGGGCGTTGACTGGTCGGTCCATACTCCCAGTCTGCCTCTCTCTTTCCCTAGTAGGATGGGTCTCTGGGGAAGCTGAGCTCCAGGACACATTGGTGGGGTCTTCAGTCCAGGGAAGCCTGACCGGCATCCTGGTGACATCTGGAACCTGGTGACTGAAAAGAGAGTTAACATACGAAGCCAAACAAATTGTTGAGCAATCATGGACCCAAAGCTTGGAATAGTGGAGAGGAATTGTTAGGGAGGTACTCACTGCAAACTCTAGTGTACTTCTGCTTTCAGGTATATATTTTGCAGTAGTTTACGGATACGTGTGAACATATGCTCTCTCTCACAGAAACTGGTGTATATCTAGGTTTTGGGACTTTGTTAGAAGGTGAACCACCTGAGATGGAATTAGAGTATACTATGAAAGGAAAGGTCTCACCCGAGTAAGGAAGCTGAAGGGTTGTCATTCCACACGTGAAGTCTCTGGACACAGTCTGAAGTGAAGCATGTTGAGGTGGCAATCGTTGTGTTGGTTAGGTTGTGATCGGCAGATGCAATATTATTTGGTATGGATTGGGAGAGGCATACGGGAAAGTGGGCCCTATCCAAGGGTTCCAGGACTGGGGGAAGTAGAGCCTCTATAGTGGAGATGTGAGGTTCCTGCTGTCTTAGGGTTCAAAAAGACAATCGATAGTTAATGTTATCATCACATTATTTGGTAATTGGGTTAACTTTGAAAAGTCCTTTTGTTAGGGTTTGCTGTACAGTACCCAGTATCTTGTATATAGCTGTGCTATTGGTTGCTTCTGATCCACTTGGTCTAGGCTTTTGAGAGAGTCTGCATATCAATTACACAGCTTATATATTGAAAAGATTCAGTTTGTGTTTTGAAAAACTTGGAGACATACAATTAATTTTCCCCCTTTCGTAATAATTAACTAGTGATTTTTATGACTACATTTTACTAGGAGTGTAAGAGGTCCCCAGCAGATCATTGGTGTAAAAGTCATGAAGCCAGTCAGTCCGTCACAGAAAACCATGTTGCTCCTGATGCTAGCTTTTACTTGTTATTTATGGCAAAGGCTTAGGACTATATTGCTCTGAAGGAAAGACTTTTATGAATATCTGGAAAACAAACTTTTCATACTGAGATAGATAGTGGGTACTTTTTACTTAGAATGTGAAGACCTCAACCCCCACCATAGAAGATGTTTATAGGTCCTATTTATCCTACAGAGCCAGCAGTTCTCCCACCTCTCTATGGCAGGAGTTAAGGTCTAGGCTGCTAGATTTCTCATGCTTCAGTATACCTACCATCCTGCCCTGGGGGTTGGACACATTGGAAGATTCTCTAGCAAAGCATGGATTTGGACACTGCTTTGTAATAACCATAAGAGTTACTTTTTTCCAAGTGACTTTTGATAAATGGCAGTGAATACAATTGTGCCTCTGTGCTGACATGGGGAGCTGTCAGAGATACAAGCTTCAAGAGAGCAAGAATCTGTCTGGCCAGTCATGAGGTTGGGACATTTGCAAGCCTACCTGCTTAGAGAGACAGAGCGATCCCTTTACTTGGCAGACACTGCAGAGGTCAGAGCCAGGAGTCACAGAGCCCTCCTGCACTGACCAAGAAGCCACCAATAAGAACACCCTGGAAGAACCTCCTCCTGCTAAGAATAAGGGACCTTTATCCTTTGGGCATGACTACAACTCAGCATATTTCTATGCTGCAGAAGCTACAGTTTCAGCCTCCCCATGGCCATTCCCTCTCAGAGTAAGTTGTTCCACGAAAGCATGAAAACATATAGTGTCCTTTGTGTTAAGAGACAATTGTATAAACTCAGACAGTGTTATATAAGTTTGCCTAATATTTATAGAATACTTACTCAGTGGGCATTGGGTAGTAGTGCAGTGGGTTAAGCACACGTGGCGCGAAGTGCAAGGACCAGCGTAAGGATACTGCTTCAAGCCCCTGGCTCCCCACCTACAGGGGAGTCGCTTCACAGGCGGTGAAGCAGGTCTGCAAGTGTCTGTCTTTCTCCCCCCCGCCCTGTCTTCCCCTCCTTTCTCAATTTCTCTCTGTCCTTCCAACAACAAGAACATCATCAACAACAATAATAACTACAACAACGATAATAACTACAACAACAACAAAACAACAAGGGTAACAAAAGGGGGGGAAGCAAGATTAAAAAAAAAAAGAATACTTACTCAGTGTCAGGCTCTGTTCTAATAACTTTACTTATGCAAATTGTCCCCTATTTGTATTGATTTGATTTGTAGTTTTTCAGCTATATGCTGGCAGGGTATGGGACACATTAGCAGAATTGGCATTAGAGTACTCTCTTGATGCCAGAGTGGCAGCCAGATGCAGGCCCCAGTCAACATCTTTGATGTATTTTCAACTCAAGGTAGATGTTCCAGGAATGAGGGAGATAGCAAAGCAGTAGAGCACAGGACTTGCATGCCTGAAACTCCAAGTTACTTTCTTCTCTTTCTTTATCTAGAGTAGATGAGGATAGAAACCGAGAGGGAATGAAAAAGAACACAAGGCTGAACCTTTTTTTTAATGCAGTGTGTACCAGGCTCACACTTGAGTCATGTGCATGGCAAAGCATCACACAATCCAAGTGAACTATTTCAGAGGCCCCATGTATGCCAAAACTAAGTACTGCTCTTTCTCTCTCTCTCTCTCTCTCTCATAAAAGTAAATCTTTTTTAATAAAGTTAAACAATTTTACTATTTTTATTTATTTATTATTGGATAGAGACAGAGAGAAATTGAGAAGGGAGGAGGAGAAAGAGAGGGAAAGAGACAGAGGGACACCTGCAGCCCTATTTCACCACTCGTGAAGCTTTCCTTCCTGCAGGTGGGGACCAGGGGCTTGAACCTTGTGTACTGTAATGTGCGCTTTTACTAGGTCAAGGGTCCTTGAGCACTGTAATGTGTGCTCTTACCAGGTGTGCTACCTCCTGGTCCCCCAGTAAATCTTTTTTTAAAAGGAGTGATACAGGCTTTTGAAGAGTAACCTCGTTAGAGATCTGTGTGAGGGGACTGGGTGGTGATGCACCTGATTGAGTGCACCTGTTATAATGCGCAGAGACCTGAGTTCAAGCACCCAGTCTCTACCCACAGGGGGAAAGCCTCACGAGTGGTAAAGCAGGGCTGCAGGTGTCTCTTTGTCTCTTTCTCTCCCTCCCCTCTCCATTTCTGAGTCTCTATCCAATAAATAAATATAGACAAAAAATTTAAAAGAAAGATCTGTATTGAAGCATTTGAATTTGTAGTCATCAGCAATCTTCTGTGCTTGTAATATGATCAACAAGTTGGGCTAGGCAGTGACACACCCTTTTAAGCACACATAGTACTAAGCCTAAGGGCCTGTGCAAGAGCTGGGTTTGAACCCTTGCTCCTCACCTGCAGTAGGGATGCTTTACAAGTAGTGAAACAGGTCTACAGGTGTCTTTCTTTCTTCCTCTCTGTCTCCCTCTCCTCTCTCAATTTCTCTCTGTCCTATTGAATAAAATGGAAGGAAAAAAATGGCCACCACAAGCCATGGCTTCATAGTGCCTCGAGACAAATATATATATACAATCACACACACACACACACACACACACACACACACACACACACACACACACACACATACACATGTATATGGTCAACAAGCTTTCTGCCTTCTTTCTATAAAAGACATTTCTTCATCTTTCTTTCCCTTTTTTTTTCTTTTTGTATTGTGTTGTGTCAGTGAGTAAACCCAAGATCTCACATGTGTGAAACTACTGAGCTATTTTCCCAACCCAGTTTTATACTATATTTGGGGGGGTGAAAAAAAGCACCACTTTCCCATCTTTGACATAGCCTTCCTACTATTGATGAAACTCCTATATAGTTCTGAGGATCAAACCCAGGTCCTTGTACATGGTAAGATTCCCTATTGAGCAATTTCCTTGCCCCCTTTATCTTTCTTATAGTTTAACCATTGATTTTATTCTTATCACTATAAACTGTTTATCCTCTCCAAAACATTTATAATTGGAAACAAACAAGGGCTTCTTTTTATGAAACTTGTCACTCAATCAATACCTTGCACTGTTTTATCAGAGCTGTACGACTAACAACACTCAGATAGAAAAGAGAAGGTAAACAAATCAACAAAGTCATGGTCATAAGTATTTTGTAGACTTAAACAAATTTCTTCTGTTACAGCTTTCTTAATATATGTTAACACTTTGATTAATATATATTGAATACCTGCTGTACTCCATAATCCTGTTTCATATTTAGTAACAGTGACTCCGCCCTGGGTTTAACCTTGTACTGTTATTTATCAGTCTACTTGTTCAATAATGTAAAACTTTATTGCTTAAGTTTGGCTCACAGACATGTGCTTTTTTTCTTCTTTTTTTTCCTTCTGCTTATGGGGTTTGTTTTGCTTTATTAACGATGTATGTTTCTGCTCTCAGTTGTGTTTAGCATGCCGTAAAACTGGATGTCCACAAATGCATGAAATGATCAAAATATCCATTACGAAACTTCTCACTGCCCTGTGTCTTCGCGTGTTCCCTGTTGATCAGGGGCCTGTCGCTTTGCACAAGGTATTTGACCTGGCCTTAGAACCTATGGCAGAGATGCAGGACTGAAGCTTTTTGAATGCAAAGGGCATGTGAGGTAGAACTGATAACTGGAGATATTAAAAGAAGAAATTGGTGAGTCTTTTGCCAGAAACTCAGCCTGCCTTTGGACTTGGTATTTTCTTAAATACTAATTTAATGTGCTTGTTTGAGCACTGTTCCAAGATAAATACATTCACAGAGTGAAAACTCATAGGCCTTGAATACAGTAGTCAGCTTTGTAATGGGAAGCCTAGCAGATCTGTGAGGCTTACTGGTTTAGCAATTCATTTTTCTTAGAACACATTTCAGAAACTTCATTTAAGAACATGATAAAGCATTTATCTGGGTTACTAAAGAGAGTCACAATATTAGAGATGTGCTCATTTTTTATTTGTGTTTTACCAAGTGGACCACTCTCAGGCACCCTCATTTTTCAATTTGAAAGAACATCTTTTTCCATATTTAGCATTTATATTTCCAACTTTAGTAGAATGAGCTTCTCAGAGTAATACATTTTATGAAAATAAGCATGCCGATCTTTTCCTTAATAAACATCTCCTGCAGGAGGTCATTATCAGTGTATAGCATTAAAAACAGAATACTAAAAATAGTGGCAACATTAAATCTCAAAACACATTTAGTGTCTGGGAAATTATAACACAGCTTACATTTCATAAAATCCAATTCCAGTTCCTCATTAGTACTGTCTTCTATGGGTCTGAAGTGACTGATAAGATTTTTAAGAATACTTAACACATTCTATAGTTCAGCTCCCAAAATAGCCACTCTTTCATTTCTAATGCTTCTAAAATTTAAATTTCTTTATGTTATTTTATTTATTTATTTATTTATTTTTCACCAGAGCACTGCTCAGTTCTGGCTTGTGGTGGTATGGGGGAATTGAACCTGGAACTTTGTAGCCTCAGGTATAAGAGTCTATTTTCATAACCATTATGCTATCTATCCATGCCCAGCCTAAATTTCTATTTAAATTTATCATGTCAGTGTATAGGGGTTTCAAGTATCAGAAGTTACAAAGAGTTCTTGGGAGAATGTAAGATTTAGAGAAAACTGTAAAACTTCTGTAGTACAAATATTATTAGAGTGCCTACTTACCATCTTTCATCAAAATGAGAAACATTCATTTAGATGTGTTTTTAAAGCCATTTTATCACATGCAAATGTATTTTTTCAAGATTAAAGTAACATTTTTTCTATGTATGTAGAAATCATGTCTTCAAGTATATTCTCATTTGAAAACATGACTGTAAAACTGACATGTTCTAATGGCAGTTTGAAAAAATACTCTGAAACATTTTTTTTAACTTAAATGAATTCATCTAAGCCAACATCCAAGTATGCTTTTGAGTTTTATTTGTAGTAATCACTCAGTAGAATATAAATTAAGCCTTTAGAAAATATTTACTTTTGCCTGGTTAATTTAACCAAAAAAAAGTTGAGTGAAACCTAGCCAGAAAAAAAACAAATCTGACTTAAAAGGCAGCAACACCAAAGGCTACCATGTAGTTTCCTAGCTCAACTTACCATTACCATATAGATAAGAACTATATATTTTCACTGTCGATAATTTTAGAACTTTTCCTAGAAAATAATTTAGGAGCATTAAGTTTCTTTTTCCTTTTCTTTTTTTTTTTTTTATTTTTTTTTTAATTTTTTATTTAAGAAAGGATTAGTGAACAAAAGCATAAGGTAGGAGGGGTACAACTCCACACAATTCCCAACACCCAATCCCCATAACCCACCCCCTCCCCTGATAGCTTTCCCATTCTCTATCCCTCTGGGAGCATGGACCCAGGGTCGTTGAGGGATGCAGAAGGTAGAAGGTCTGGCTTTCTTTTTCCTTTTCATGCATCTAAATATCCTTGGTAAAATTGAAGTGACAAAATACTTTACAAAGAGAAAAAATAGCTTTAAAGCATGTATTTATTGTTATGATTATCTTTATGGTATCCTGAAGAGTACCCTTCTTATGCCATAATCTTGTCAATCATTATTAAATCACTAATAAAAGTAAAAAAAAAAAAACAACAACAACATTAGCAGTAAAAAAAAAAAATGTTTAGAAACTGTGTTGCTCTCACCTTCCTTGGAGATTTTTCCTCAGTAAAACCCAGTTGTCTTTTTAAAAAATCTGAAAGTGATGACATTTAACATCATAATCAATTGCTTTTTTTTCTCACTTGTGATGTCTCCCTGCTGGTTATCAAGAGTCCTCTCAACTTTAACTAGACTTAATTTAGCTTCTCAAGACCCAGGAGACCACATTTGGCATTATATCCACTTAGCAGAATAAAGGATAAGAAATAGACATAGGCGGGGGGTCGGGCAGTAGCACAGTGGGTTAAGCGCACGTGGCACAAAGCACAAGGACAGGTTCGAGCCCCCAGCTCCCCACCTGTAGGGGAGTCGCCTCACATGCGGTGAAGAGGTGTCTGTCTGTCTTCCCCTCCTCTCTCCATTTCTCTCTGCCCTATCCAACAGTGACATCAGTAATAATAACCACAACAATAATAAAACAACAAGGGCAACAAAGTGGAAAAAAATAGTGGTCCAGGCACCAAACCCCAGCAATAACCCTGGAGGACCAAAAAAAGAAAATAAAAGAATAGACATGGAAATCCTTGCAGCCATCCAAAGACTAGTCTCTGGCTCTTAAATATCAACTTAAGGGCAAGAAAATGAGAGCCACCTCAATGAGTGCAGATATCTTGGCTTGGTAGCTCCAGCTCTAACTAATAAATAATATCAGTCGGCCGGTAGCACAGTGGGTTAAGTGCATGTGGCGCAGAGCGCAAGGACGCTGGAAGGATCCCGGTTCGAGCCCGGGCTCCCCACCTGCAGGGAAATCGCTTCACAGACGGTGAAGCAGGTCTGCAGGTGTCTTATCTTTCTCTCCCCCTCTCTATCTTCTCCTCCTCTCTCCATTTCTTTGTCCTATCCAGCAACAACGACATCAATAGCAACAACAATAATAAAACAAGAAGGGCAACAAAAGGGAATAAATAAAATAAATATTAAAAAGAGAAATAATAAAAGAGAAACTGGGGAATGTTATGCATGTATAAACTATTGTACTCACTGCTGAATGTAAAACATTAATTCCCTAATTTAAAAAAAAAGAAAAAGGGAGTCAGGCTGTAGCGCAGCGGGTTCAGCGCAGGTGGCACAAAGCACAAGGACCGGCATAAGGATCCCAGTTCGAACCCCGGCTCCCCACCTGCAGGGGAGTCGCTTCACAGGCGGTGAAGCAGTTCTGCAGGTGTCTATCTTTCTCTCCCCCTCTCTGTCTTCCCCTCCTCTCTCCGTTTCTCTCTGTCCTATCCAACAACGACAACAACAACAATAATAACTACAACAATAAAACAACAAGGGCAACAAAAGGGAATAAATAAATAAAAATATTTAAAAAAATTTTTTTAAAAATTTTAAAAAATGAAATTCTAAGAGCTAATCACCTAATGCTTGAAATGTTAAATGAATGATGAATAAATCTTCTTTGACCTACAAAAAAAAGATAAATAATATCTTTTTTAATCATTTTATTTATTATTGGGTAGAAAAAGAGAGAAATTGAGAGTGGAGAGGGAGATACAGAGAGGGAAAGAGACAGAGAGATACCTGCAGTTCTTCTTCACCACTCATGAAGCTTTCTCCCTGCAGGTGGGGACCAGGGGCTTGACCCCAAGTCCTTGTGCACTATAATGTGTGCACCTAACCAGGTGCACCACCAACTGGCCCCAAGAACTAATATTTCTGTAACAACTCCATAAGAAGAACATTTGCAGAGTTTCCTCAGGATGTGACCAATAACAAGAGCTACTATACCCAGAGAAGTTCAAACCTTTAAGACTGAGTGTCTACCAGGCTTTTATAATTTTCACAATTTAATAATCAGGACATTCTTACTATTTACTGTAAGCCTTGCTCCCTAGTAACATAGCTGACCTTTACCTACCTTTTTAAGGTTTCCAGAGGGCTAGAGAGTTAGTCCATGAGCAATAATAGTTTTTATTATTATTACTTCTACTATGCTTATGACTGGAGCTTGATGAATCTACTGCTTCTGACACCATTTATTCTCTCTCTCTCTCTCTCTCTCTCTCTCTCTCTCATTGATAGAGAGTAACTGAAAGGGAAGTGGGAGATAAAGAAGGCAAGAAAAACAAACCTGCAGCACTGGTAGACCACTCATAAAACTTCCCTTCCGCGGGTAGGGACCTGGGGCTTAAAACCTGGTTCTTTGTGCATCATAATATTTACACTCTACCAAGTATATCACTGCCTGGCCTATACCAAATTTATTTATAGAATAAGAGAATAGTTTCCACCAATCCTTTTATAATACAGCAGTTGATAAATTGTGTTCTGATTTACAATGAAAAGAACTTTTCCTGATTAGTTTCCAGATATGAAGGTGTTATAGATAGAATTGTTTGGCATATCTAAAAATTACAACTTGAATTCTCCTATGATAACTCATGATATAAACTTTTCTAAAAGTGACAATTTTCAGAAATATAATAATTGTTCTCTGCGCTTTCAAACCAAGTCCCACAGAATATAAAGATCTGGGGGGATTCATTGATTAGTCCTAAATCAGGCTGACTTTCTATTGAAGAGGAATATAATATCCTCTCTGGCTGATTCCAAAGCATGTTGATAATAAACTGATATATACAGAGTGTGTGTTCCTATCTTATTTCTTTACCAGGTGTGCATTGAAACTTACATATGTAGCTGTCACCAGCGTAGTATAAACACTGCTGTGCGAGCAACTCTCAGTCAAATGCTGAGTGACTTGACTTTACAGTTACGACAAAGGCAGGAGAATACGGTGAGCCTTGTGCTATCCACACTTCCATCAGAATCTTGCTGGTGTTCCTCCATATGACTGCATGCCATGTGACCCATATCTTAGAAGGTTTTTTCCTGGCAGGGCTGTCCCCTACTGAAACAGCAGATAGATCTTGTTTGGTTTAGTAAAATATACATTTATATAAATACATCCATTAATAGTTACTTTTGCCTCTTTCATAACACAAGTGTGTTTCCCTTATGGTTTCTATCACTTTTAGTCATATTTTAAAATTCACTCTTCTTTTTAAATTATGTTATAAAAGTTCCCCAGATCAAATATTTCTGGCTAAAATATATTATCAAATATAAGAATCAGTCTCAAAATTCAGAAAAATTGATAGAAGTTTTGAGGTCTGTATGTTTCTCTTAACTAAGAAGTTGTGGCCAGAGGTCTCTTTTCCCTGCTGGTGCTATCAGGGTAAGGTTAATTCATCATCTCTCTGTCATCAAAACCCACTAGAGCTCTTTGCTCTCTGTTTGAATGGCTGTCTAAGAATGAGTAACCCCATCAAAAGTGTAAATATAATTGATGTCTGGTAGAGTTTAATTTCTGGTAGTGATAATAGATGGTTTTTTTCAAAATTGGTGTATTTTTAAATTCTGCCCTCAGATAATTTAGATTAAAATTCCTTTAAAATATGGAGCAAGTACTTTGAAATGAATAGCTTATTTTTTAAAAAATAGAAAATCTTACTGACAATCCAAAATATTGTAGAAATCAATTTAATGGAAGTTAATATTCCATGACTAATTTCAAGTATTTTTCATATTTATGTCCAACTATTTTCTAAATTGTTTAGAGGAGAATCTAACTGACTGGATGCTTAGAGATTATCTAATCAGATTCTTTTATTCATTTTAGAGGCTAAAGATAAAGGCCAGAGAAATGAAACTGAAATCTAAAATTAATGAGCATATCAGTGAAAGACCCAGTACCAAATCCCTGATCTTCTGACTCCTAGGCCAGGTTATTCATATGTGCTCTGGCAGCCAATGTTGAAGAAGAAACATTAATCTGGGGAAAAAAATATTGATTTTTTTCTTTTGTGTTTCTTATGTCAAAAGCCCAAGTTTCTATTGAAAGGCTGTTTTATTTAGAGATATGTTTATTTCTTTAGATATGCTCTGTTAAAAGCTCTTTCAGTCATACAAGGGTTTTGAATTTGGTTGTATTGGAATATAGGTTTAAAATAAATTCAATTCTATAAAATAGAAAAATATAAATATAGATAAAGATGCTTAATAGGCATAAACCCAAAGTGTTGAGAATTCTCATTAATATACAGTCGTAATCCATCCTCGCTAAATAGCAGAGTGATAAAACACATTAGTTGTAGTGATATTTTATATGAAATACTTAAACTTTCTAGTTTCAAAGTGATTTCAGTTTTATTTCTTCATTTAATCTTTTAATTTTTAATAGAAGAGTATTAGGTTTTGAAGTAAAATGGCTTAGCCTTTTATGCTCATGCTGTTTTTCTGTATGAGTGATAACACGTAGAGTTGTAGATACCTGGATAAAACTAGAGGATTATCTGCCTTTGCCCCCTCTAAAATGTGTCTGCTCCTCACTGATCATCTGAACTCACTCTCACCAGAGGCAAGATCCCAAATTTGGCAGAAAATTAGTGTTTTCTGTTATTTATTTTCTATTATACTTGCAAACTCTAGAGATGTTTCCATGCTCCAGAAAAACACAGTTCTCAGGATATATATATTTGAAAGCTACATGGTATCTACATGTCTTGTATTTTTGCCACCTAAAGACATTTATTTTCAAAAGATATTATATGGGCCTCTTGGAATATGAGGATTGCTCTATGTGTGTGTGTGTGTGTGTGTGTGTGTGTGTGTGTGTGTGTGTGTGTGTGTGTGTGTGTGTTAGCCTTGGGGATACATAGCATTCCCTTGGATGGGTACACATAATTTGTAGATGACCCATCATTGCGAAAGCACCAGGAGCCTTGTCAGAAGTAGGAGGATTTAAACAGGTTGGAAAGAAAACATTTATAATGCCAACAGTTTTAGCATGAAATGTATCTTCAAACTAATTATCTATTCCTATTCCCACTCCTACTCTCAGGACAGATTATGTAATTTGATTTTGTATCTTCAGAAATTCAGGAGTGATTATCAAGCCTTATTAAGCTCTTTTGACAGCCCAAGCCATAGTAAAATTGTAAAATTTCCAATTTTAAGAAGCAAAAATGCCACATCTAACTATGTGGCCAAGTGCTGGTGATTCTCCTGCCCTTCAAAATAGTGCAGCTGTATTTCCTCTAGAAATTACTTTTCAGAACTCATATTCAGTCATGTGCTGAGTTATAGGTATTAATAATATTTCACAAAGTGTTTTGGAAGCAGCTGAGCTTGAAAATTAATATACAAGCAATTGTTGGAATGTTTGCTATATATTGTAGTTGAGGGGAAAAGAAACAGGGCATTAGAGTGATTTAGTGGTCTAGTAGCTAATTAGATGAAAATACCCTCTTCCTCTTTCTGCTCAATAGTCAGGGAGACCTCCCTATACTGGCAAGTAAAAGATACTTCTAGCAAATGGCTTTCAACTTCCTAGTCTCCTCGCCCTCCAGGTCTGATTCTACCCTTACCTGACAGTTGTGGATCTTCCTAGCCAGAGACTAAAGTGGTTGATCTGGTCTGCCAGTCAGAAATTATCATGCTCCTCAATCAAATAGGGAGCTGATGCTTCTCACCAGCTTCATTTTTGACATCTAGAATTTAATCCTCCTTATGACAAGAGTCTGTGTTCATTAGGTGCTATTATTAGGTACAGTTTGTGACCTTGGGATAAATTGTTCTCCATGTAATAGTTACTCTGCTGTTTAGGCAAATACTTTCCCACTATAGACATATACTTCCAGAAGTTTTTTTTAGAGCGTTGGTGAATTATTTTGGAATTGATAAACTCAGCTTCAGATATTATAATCTGTTCAAAAATAGTGAAATGCTGTCAAGTACTGGAAAGTATGTTTAGGTAAATTAGATGAGTCCAGAGCTTTTAGAATGTTGTTTTTTTCTTAAACATTTGCCATTGACTTAAGATTCAGGGTTTTTTGTTTCCCATTTGTCCAAGTCTCCTAATCATCCTGTGTATATCTCCCTCATTAGATCATTGAAAACCCAGATATCCCACAGGATTTCAGGAGTCAAGGTACTGGGTTTTATTTTTGCTACCTCAGTTTTAAATGTGAGTATGACGATGCCTGCTACATGTTTAGTGTTGGGAGGTTACAGGTAAGTAGGAGTTCTCAGATTAGTTAACTGTTCTTGGAGGCATGCCTTACTTGGTAGTGTTTAGTTAGCTTCTGTCTTCTTTCCTGCATGCTAGCCACACCTATTCTATTCCAATTCCTATTTCAATTTGTGAAGGACATTAACTCTTCACATACCTTCCTGTTTGGAGACTTTTTTTTTAGTTACTTCATTTTTCATGAAATAAGTTGTATTATTCGAAAGAGAATTTTTAAAGGATTGTAGAAACCTGAGTGCTACTGCACAAGAAGTATTCTTTGATATGAAATATGAATTACCTCACAGGTAATCTTGCAAAAAATAGGATAGAGAACCAGTCTAAGTAGCTGATGAAATAAAAGAAGAAAAAAAGAGAGGTCCACATATAATTGGCAAGCAGTTTAATTATTTAATTACCTTATATTTATTTTGTATATTACCATCATACTGCTTTGCTCTAATTTATGATGATGCTAGGGATCCAACTGTGAGTGGTTTGCCTCAGGCATTGAAAGGCTTTTTTGCATGACCACTATGTTATCTACCTGAGCTACAGTTTGATTTTTTTTTTTTTGCCTCCAGAGTTATTGCTGGGGCTCAGCGCCTGCATCATGGACCCACTGCTCCTGGAGGCTATTTCTTTTTTCCTTTTGTTGTCCTTGTTGTTTTATTGTTGTTGTGGTTATTATTATTGTTATTGATGTTGTTACTGGATAGGAAAGAGAGAAAAGGAGGGGAAGACAGAGGGGGAGAGAAAGATAGACACCTGCAGACTGCTTAACCACTTGTGAAATGACCCCCTGTAGTGGGGCACTTGGGACTCGCTAGTCCTTATGCTTGGCGCCATGTGCACTTAACCTGCTGCGCTACCACCCAACCCCCAGTTTGATTTTTTTTAATGTAGTAGTAATTGTTTCCTGAAAAAGTTATAGGTAACTCAGTCATATTATTTAAAATTGGAGTATGTTTTATCTCATATTTGGTCATTTAAAAAATATTCAGAAGAATCTTCCTTTGACATTTTTTCATTTTTCCATGAAGAGAATCATGTAAAAGGGAGAGAATGTAAAGATGTAGAAGAGAAAGAAGCTAATCAGTCACAACTAGGAGAAAGAGTAAATGAAAGGAGTAAAAAAGAGAAATGCTTGAAAATTGTTTTCTAAAGCCCTATTACCTATATGATTTTAGTAGCAGCTTGTTGCATTCTTGGGTTGAGGCCCAGAGAGTGGTCCTACAGTTTTTACCCTTCAAAACTCTCAAGTTTCAAATGATGTGTTCCAAGATTTAGTCTTTTAGTCTCTAGTGTGGTTCCTCATTATAAGTAAAATTCACACTTAATAAAAAAGATGCTATTTAAGAGAATATTTAAGAAATAACATAACTAACACCCATCCAAAAAGATTTGTTGCTATGTTCATAGCAACACAATTTGTAATAGCCAAAACCTGGAAGAGGTATCCAACAGATGAGTGGCTGAGCAAGTTGTGGTGTATATACACAATGGAATACTACTCAGCTATAAAAAATGGTGGTTTCACCATTTTCAGCTCATCTTGATGGAGCTTGCAGAAATCATGTTAAGTGAAATAAGTCAGAAATATGGGATGTGCTCACTCACAAACAGAAGTTGAAAAACAAGATCAGAAGAAAACACACTAAGCAGAACTTGGACTGGAGTTGGTATATTGTATCAAAGTAAAAGACTCTGGAGTGGATGAGGATGGGGGAGAGTTTAGATCCTGGAACAACATGTCAGAGGACCTAGTAGGGGTTGTATTGTTGTGTGGGAAACTGAGGAATGTTTTGCATGTACAAACTATTGTATTTACTGTCGACTTTAAAGCTTTAACCCCCCAGTAAAGAAATTTTTAAAAAAGAATTAACATAACTAATTAACATAACTAATAGGGTCTTTTAACATTTATGCTGGTAGACTATAGATAACTCTTATTCTGCCTCCTAGGTTTCTGTGAATTGTGTTGTAAGAAACAATATATTGTTTTCTTTTTGCACTATATTTTGAGTATTTTAATTTAGAAAAGAATGAGATAGCCTAATCAGTTTTTTTTTTTGTCATGGAAGCACTTAAAATAGAGCATTTAGGGAGCTTGAAGTGCCTCCTTCAGGTAACTAATCCTTGCAACCCCTCCATTTTTTAAAGGGTTGACAGTAGAGGCCCTCTGTGATGACCTTGTCTCTGTGCTCACTGTTCTGTGTGAGAAGCTACAAGCTGCCATCAGGTAAGTTCCTTCAACATGGACACTCTTATTCACCAATGATCTGTCTTTTTATAATAACTTTTGTCTATAGGATTACTTAAAATTCCAGAGCTAAAGAACAAGTCTCCTTCTCTTCTTCCCATTCACCTGTCATTCCTGAGAAATTCACAGAGTGCATTTAAACAAACCTACATTATGAAATCCCATTACTTTAAGTAATTTTCAGGTGAGTAAGTGGGAAAACAGTATCTTGCAAAGAAAAAGCAATCTCTTGAGGGTGGCAGTGAGTAGGGGGAAATGAGGATCAAAGAGCTGGGGTCAGGGCTGGATGGTGGTGCACTTGGTTGAGCACACACATTACCATGTGCAAGGACTTGGGTTTGAGCCCCTGCTGCCCCTCTATAGGGGGGTATGCATCATAAGCAATAAAGCAAGCCTGCTAGTGTTTATCTTCCTCTCTCTCTATATATATATGTTATGTCCTTCCCTCTCAGTTTTTCTCTGTCCTATCAAATAAAATATAAAGAAAAAAAACTGTTACTGGGAGCAATGAACTCATATTGCTGTTACCAAGTCCCAGTGATAACCCTGGTGGCACATTAAAAAAATGTGGGAGTCCAGCTCCTGCAGGGGTTCAGAGGAGCAGAGGAAAATGAAAACACTCAGAGGCAAGGAACCTTGAAACCATCCAGGGAATGGCCTGGAATGGAACACTGAACACATTTATTGGGCCATGTTTATACAGCAATTTTTGGCAAACTTCCCCATGAATTTAGATCCTTCACCTAATTATGTAATTATTTGTCTTATTGGACTGAGACCTTCTCTCACTCTTTAATCTAGTTTGGGAGAAGGTCAAAAGCAACTAAGTGATGATCTCTTCTGCATGTAACCCCAGAGAACTGGTGTGTTTCACATGCCCATGGAGGACTGCCTCCGAATAGCTAACTAATCAGCTTGTAGCATAGATGATTTGCCTCTAAAAGCTGATTCCCAGTGTTCTCCTGTGAGGTTTGTCTCAGAATAGGTTTTCCACCATTTCTCTTCTTAGGTTAGTATGACATGTCTCCTCAAAAAAAAAAAAAAAAAAAAGCCCTAAGTGCTAGAGTGAGCTTCATATCAAACTGCATCTTCCCTTCTCCCTCTTATAAATGAAAGAATTGAACTGTCTTGCCTTTCTGGTTTTTTTTTTCTTTACCATTTCCTAAGCCTATGAGCTCATTGGTACATCTTTCAAAAGAACTCTTTAAATACTTTTAATTTTGCATTCTACTTTAATCAGTGATATTCTTATAGGTGGTATTCAATAATCAATTCTTCATACAGTAAGCTGACAAGACAATTAATTAAATCATAAAAAAATCAGACTCTTCGAGATGAGATAACTGTGGTAAAGTAGAACTCAAGAAGCAATGACAGTAAGGAAAAACATGGTGAAACCTGAACTGATTGAGGTGAATTACACCAAAGCAAAGATCCTTTGTCTTTGCCATTTTAATTATGACATATCTTGGTGTGTGTAGGTCTGATTCAATTCTGTTTGGAATTTTGTATGCTTCATAGATAGATAGATAGATAGATAGATAGATAGATAGATAGATAGATAGATATGCTCCCAGTTAGGGAGTTGGAGGAAATTCTCGGATATTATGTCATTTATTATATGTTCTTCTCCTGTCTCTGCTGCTTCTCTTCTTGTGATTCCTATTGTTCAAATGCTGTTACCTCTGATCTTATCCCAGGTATCTTTGGTGCTGATTTCATTGTCTTTGGGGTTGAGTTCCTTTACACCTGGGAGGTGCTAACTCAGAAGCCAGGAATTTGCAAGAGGTGTATAGCTGTGCTGGGAGGGCCACTTTAGTTGTAGGGATTCATCTGCAAACTTCTCCACCATTACCAATTCCAAAATTTAGCCTGGAGCATAACTCACTAGCTTCCCTGTTTCTGCACAAGACCCATTGCAAAAGCTTAGAGCTTACCTCAGACTGTTTTTGGCCTCACTCCCACTGCCGACTGGCTGACTCTCCTACTTGTCTGGGCTATTTTTCTGTTCCATAGTGGAGTATGTAGACCTTCTCTTACTCCCTTCTCTTAGTTCCCAACTCCATACTCCATACAACTAGAGTTGTATCTTGGTTTCTATGAAAATCTGTCAGTTATTCTAATTTAAAAATAGAGATTTCTGGGAGTCCGTCGGTGGCACAGTAGGTTAAGCGCATGCGGCACAAAGAGCAAGGACCGGCCTAAGGATCCCAGTTCGAGCCCCTGCCTCCCCACCTGCAGGGGAGTCGCTTCACAGGCGGTGAAGCAGGTCTGCAGGTGTCTGTCTATCTTTCTCTCCCCTTCTCTGTCTTCCCTTCCTTTCTCCATTTCTCTCTGTCCTATCCAACAACAACGACAATAATAACTACAACAATAAAAAAATAGAGACTTCTGGGGTGTAGCCTGATGCAGGTTTAATCAAGGTTTATTACACTATGAGGTACAGCAGTATGGAAGTATTATTAGGTAGGCAAAATGGCAAATGTAAGAATAGGTCCAACACAGAAGTCCATAAGTTAGTTGCTAGAATTCAGCTACACATGTACAGGTCCCAGAAGTGGCCATGGCAGTCCTTGGAAGGGGAGCTGGCACTGAGCCAAACAGGAAGAGAAGGAGCAGGAAAAATGCCAGCAGGAAAAGAGGCCTGACTTCTGGCAGCCTGGAAGTTAAATAACAACCAGAACACCCACAATCCTTTGTGGATTTGCATAATATACTATACTCTAGGCTGACCTCAGCCATATGCTAATTATGTCCTAAAATCTATGTTGTGTCACAGCACCCAGTTTTTCTTGTTATTTCTTCTGTGACTTTGTTGGGTTGTTGTTTCTGTGAATTTGGATCTGGTTATTTTCCCCTCAGACCCAATTCTACCTATGCTGTAGTCACATTTGTTTGAAGCGAAATGAAAAGGCTCTATCTGCCTACAAACATCTTGCTTCTTCTCTTTTATTTGATTGGAAAGAGAAATTGAGAGGGAGGAGATAGAGAGACAGACATCTGCAGCACTGCTTCACCACTTGTGAAGTTTCCTCCCTACAAGTGAGGTCTGGAGGCATGAATCTAGTTCTTTCCACATAGTGACGTGTATACTCAAGTAGGTGGTCTGCTATCCCTGACCCTAGTATCGAGCAGTTTGAAAAAACAAATCTCTATTTAGGTATGACTGTAGATTGGTGTGTATCTTTGTTCTGTCACTAGTGTAGAAAGTCCCCCTCTGATGTTAACATTCTGTGAAGCTGATTACATTCAACAGGGAATACTCACTCACTGAAAGCAGTTTGGCAGGAGCCAGCTGTCAAGGCTGCATGCTCTCCACCCTCACTCCCTCGGGTTTTAGCATTGTACAGGAATAAAACAAAGACTATGAAACTTTGAAAAATATAGAAAGCTATATTCGTTACTTTGCAGACAGAGAGAACCAAAGAGCCATTTTCTTTTTAAGCAATTTGTTAAGGGAGAAGTCTATTTTTTTTTAATTTTTCATATGAAAAAAGTGTACCACAAGAAATTATAACAGGGAATCAAGTTAAATTAGAATGAGATTGTAGATCTATAATTGATAAATTTAAAACAAATTATTAATGTGATTTTTTTTTCAGCTAGGTCCAGGGAGGGTGTGGTATTTGGGGTTCAAGTTCATGCATTAAAATTGGTTGTAGTGGTGGCACACCTGGTTAAGCACACATAGTATGAAGCACAAGGACCCACTTAAGGATCCCAGTTGGAGCCCCTGGTTTCCCACCTGTAGGGCTATCACTTTATAAGCAGTGAAACAGGTCTGCAGGTGTCTATCTTTCTCTCTTCCTCTATCTCCCTGGCCCCTCTCAATTTCTCTGTCCTATGGAAAAACTCAAAATATGACCACAGAAGCAGTGGATTTGTAGTGTAGGTACCAAGTCCCTGTGATAGCCCTGGAAGCAAAAAAAGCAAATAAACAAAAAAAACCTGGATAACTCAAAAATCAACTATAGGAATTTCCATCTGGAGAGTGACATACGACCTGCTTACCTGAAGCGATCCAAGTTTATGACTACTAAGCTATGTCATTATTATAGACATTCTATATTGATACCTTCTAGAAGGTATTATATGTGGGATTCTTTTTCTTCCCAGCCATATATTAAGTTCCTGACATATACTAACTCTAAAAAGGTTTGCTTTCAAAATTATTAGAGCTAATTCTAGTTTATAATACTAGAAGGGATCAGTGCACTCTTTAATTCTGAAACTGAGCTATGGAATACTAGGAAAATGCATTGCAAAAACATACATTGGACATATTTACAACACATTAGAAACTAATAATCGTGAGTCTATCAACAACTGAGTAAAAAGTTAAAAGGAGGACCAGGAAATAGTTGACCTAGTAGAACACACATTTTGCCAGGGGTCTAAAGACCTGGGTCTGAGCCTTTGGGACTATATAAAACGCACCTTTTACAGGAGCAGTTTCACTAATGCTGTGGTGTTTCTCTTTGTTTCTTACTCTATGTATTTCTCCCCCCCCCACTTTCTCCCCTTCCCCAACTCTCATCAGAAAAAAGGGGGTCTCTGGAAGTGGTGGAAATCTTTATGGACAGTGTCCTGGCAAAAATAAATAAATAAGTGATACTGTTTAAAATTAAAATGCTTCTGAAACATATGATCCAAGGTTAAGCTTTAAATGGAGAAAATAATTCATCTGATGTGTTTTTTCCTAGTTTCTTATAGGACAATGGATCACAGGTGAATTTAGACATAACAGCTTTATGGGATCTTTAAAAAAGTACTTATTAATGAGAGAAAACCAGAGTATCACTCTAGTACATGTGATGTCAGGGATCAAACTTGGGACCTCATGCTCTTAAGTTCAACACTCTAGCTACTGTACCACCTGGCAGGCATTGTGAGTTTTATGCTTTTTATAGGATTCTCAGTGTTGTTTGGTTTTTTAATGTGATTTTTCTGTCATAGTTCTGCTCTAAAAACTGGAACTTTTTATTTGTTTGGTTTGTTGTAATCTTTTTCCCATCTTGATGTAATTACTTAAATTTGATTTAGTTACTTAAGTTAGGGGTTCTGTCAATAACTCTACTGTAAACCATTAACCTTCCAATAAAATTATGAGGAAAAAAAGATAGAGGTTCAATTTAAAGAAGCTGATTGTTCAGCATGCTTAGTGAAACTAACCAGTGACCTTCAAATATGCCTTGTCAGGTGGTACTGTGTCTTCACTTTTGTATTTGTTTAATAGTTACACCAGAATCATTTCTTCTGGTTTTATTACTTTTTTTTCCTTCAGTTTCTTTCTCTGAAATAAGATTATGGTCAGTCTTTGACCTCAATAACCATTTCCAAAATCAGTACTCAAGACACCTCCTAGAACTTAAACTCTGTAGGGGTATGTAGTTATCATAATTTCAGTCTCTCAAGATTAAGAAAATACATTCAAGTATTCAAAAATAGCCCACATGCCTTGGAGATACAGTATTAATAGAGCTCTATATTAGGTGGGCAGAGTTGCACAATACTGTTTAAGTTCAGTGATTTTTTAATAGACTTAAAAAGCTATTCTTTCTTGTCTGGCTCCCATCACTGTCACCTTACACAGTTCTCCTTCCAAATGAGATTTTCAAAGATTACAATACACTTAAGTCACAGAGGCTAAGTTATATGCTAAGTTATATGTTCATACTCTGTTAGTTCTAATTCCATTTCACAACTTACACAATTAATTTCCTTAATCCTTATAATTTGAGTGAGTTCTTAAAGAGGCAAAATCAGAATGGTTCAAATAAAAACAAAATCTGAGTGTTCCAAGGATTCGGAATATGCTACCAGATTGCTCTCGCTATGACCTTGTCAGGACAGGCGACTGTTTCATTTTCTCATTGTCTGATCCACTCATAAGACTTGTTCTTTATGGTTAATACACATGGGAAGAAATTCAGTAATAAGGAGAGAAACAGACCTACAGATAGTCCACCTGTCAGCCATGAAATATTCAAACAAAAGACTGGACAATGTGACTCAACCCTTCTCAGCACACAGATTTGACCTAGTGTATTTTAAAGTGGTAGCTGACTTCTAAGTGACTTTCTGCTCTGTGGATTATACATAATTATCTGTATATCAGACAGATATGAAATGGAAGCACATACACATTTTTCACATGCATAGTGAGGGTCATATATAGAAGTCACATTTCATTCAACTCTCAATGACATGATTCATGCAAGGCATTGAACACCCATTTTTCTAGACTCCTACAGCCCACAGAAAAGCTGCCACAATTGGTCTCCAAGGAGACTGTCAAACCAGTTACCTTGGCAATGCCTTCATCTCTCTGTCACTGTGCATTGTGCCTTGGGGTTATAGTAGTTGTTGTGGCGCACTTTGCAAATAATTCATTGGAAACTAAAAACTGTATCTGTTCTAATTATTCAGAAGTTGAGAGTCTTTATTGCCTATAACTATTTGTGTTTTGTGATACTGATTGAGATATTTTTAATTGGACCATTTAATAATTATTCTTTACTGGTCAAATGATTAATTTGAAAGATTAGCAAAGGCAATTCTCTCAGAGCTGATTTTTTTTTTTGAATTTCTCTTATAAATGATATTATAGCACCATTTTGCCTTCTCCAGTGCTTAATTTTATAGCATCCGTAATGACTGTTCGAATATGTAAATTTGCTCATGTTGCTCTTCCTACTTGCAGGACAAAGTCCAAATAACCTAACATGGCATCCAAGACCCTTGCTGGTCTTTCCCTGCCCACCTATCCAACTGTCTCTTGCTGATGACATTCTTAGACCCCATTCTAGCCACAAACCACCACCACGACTACCACTACCTTCATACACACACGCACTTGGCAGATATGTTCTCCCCAGTGCCTCTAAATGACAGATTCCTACTTGAACTTTAGGTGGCTATTAAAATAGTATTTCCTTTGGAAATTCATTTTGAATTTTTCTAAAGAACACTAGGCACTATCCTATATACTTTCATGAAACTTCAGTAAAGTCTGTACTTAACACATTGTACTAGTGTGTGATCTACTAACTTTTCTGTCTTAAGTCTCATAGGAGTGAAGAATGTTCTGTTTCTGGTCAGGAACTGTGTCTTATTGAAAATTATAGGGAGTTTGGTGTTGCTTGTGCTAAGCTGTACACACACGTAGGTATATATTCCTGAAATTTTTTTATTTAGTAAACCAGTGTTAACTCACTAATAATGAAAATCATACATAAGCATGCTTGTATATGGAAGCTTGTAGGTGTATATGTGTAAAACATAAAATCCTTACCTGACCCAAGAAGGGCTTATTTTTTCTCACCTTTTTCTTTTTCCTCCAGCACCACTATCCTCTTGATAAATAGCAATATTTTTGTGTCTCTTCAGTCTTTACCCGTATCTCCTAGCCTTGGGGTATGCTTGAGTATATTCAAATATACATCAAATTCCCTTCCTCAAAATAATAATTTTCTTTTATTTAGTGTACATGTGATTTAATCAAGGGAGGTCATTTTATTAGAGTATGAATCAGTCAAGGGCCACATTTTATCTGTTTCTTTTTGGTCTTGTTTGCACAAATCTTTAAAATCAAAAACATTGTTAATTAAAATTATTATTGTGTGTGTGTGTGTGTGTGTGTGTGTGTACACACACATAAAACCAGGACTTCATACATGCATAATTTCATTGATGTAGACCACAATTCCTTGGGCAGGATTTCGCCTTTGGTTTGTTGCTTGCCAACCAGTTTCAGAGTATAATGTCAAGTTTATACACCTGGGTATTTAGTATTGCACTTATATAAGAGACCAGTGTCCCCTGTTTTATATCATTTGTCTGCAATTCAAAACCTTACTCAATTTGGTAGTTGTATAGATACAATATTTTGGCTTTTAGGATGGTCTAGTTTTTTTTTTATTTTTTTATATATTTATTTTATTTATTTATTCCCTTTTGTTGCCCTTGTTGTTTTATTGTTGTAGTTATTATTGTTGTTGTCGTTGTTGGATAGGACAGAGAGAAATGGAGAGAGGAGGGGAAGACAGAGAGGAGGAGAGATAGACACCTGCAGACCTGCTTCACCGTCTGTGAGGCGACTCCCCTGCAGGTGGGGAGCCGGGGTTCGAACCGGGATCCTTATGCCGGTCTTTGTGCTTCGCGCCACCTGCACTTAACTCGCTGCGCTACAGCCTGACTCCCAGGATGGTCCAGTTTTAACCCACCTTTTCTTCCCACCTTTTAAAACTTCTAATCTTCTTGCTATCTCCAAGAAAGGTTACAGCTGGTGTACTGGGAGGGTTAGGACTTCAGCATATGAATTGGGAAGAAGGTCACAGTTCAAACCATAACACTAACATTCCCACCAGAATTGATGCTTCTGTAATGCCTAATGATGTTCTAAACATTTCCACAACCACCTCTAAACATTGCACCTCTACAACTATACCATTGTCTTGTTTGCATTTGCATGTGTTTCTCTTTCTTTTTTTTTTTTTTCTGCAGTGACAGTCAGCAGCTGCAGCTTTTGTATTTGGAGTGCATTCTGTCAGTCCTCACCAGCTCCTCCTCCTCCATGCACCTGCACAGAGGCTTCACAGACCTGATCTGGTGAGCACTCACTTGGCTCCCCCATACCGACTTAAGGGGCTTGCTCCTTCTAGCTGTGTGTATGGGTTCCCTTCCACAGCATCCAGACAATGTAAATGTTTTGAAGGGGAATTATTACTATTGCACATTTCAGACCAAAATATAAAGAGAAGCAGATAGTTGTTGTTATAAAACATGCCCCCAAGACTCTGTTTCCTTTTGTTTACATCATAAGAACAGGAGACCCAGGAGTGAGATTATTTTCTAGAGTTTTGGTTCTCAAAGCATACAAAGTTATAAGAAAGTTGTGTGGTGGAGGAAGAGTTACTGAATATTACTAGTCAGACCCAGTGCCTTCTCTAACTCAGTCAACCTGAATACTTGTCATTTAATTTGAGTCAGAGTCATGCAAGTAAAGGGACCTGAAGGCAGCCAGCTAGTTACTCAGGGATCCTGAGCTTTTCCACAAGTAGGGAGTTGAATAGCATGTGTCAGTATGAGAGATGTCAGAATTTTTAATTAACTTTTCAAATGAGAAGTATATTTATGGTAAAAAATTAACTTTGTAACTGCATCATCTCTTATGTTGATATTTACTCATACATGATAGCTCTTCAATACTTGATATATTTGGTTAAATCTAGCATGAGTTATGAAGAAGGATATTCTGTATGTACATGCAGAAGTAATGCGGAGATAGGAGACACTGGGGACACTTAGCAGAATGTAGCTAAAAGGAGCAGTCAATTGCCCAAATCTTATTAGTCCTCTTAGTCTTATTTATGTGGTACCTGGAATATAGTCACATCCTCAGGCTAGCACTCACATTTGATTCCTTGGTCTATACGACATTACTTTTTCCCCTTCTGTCTCTTCCCAGGAAAAACCTCTGCCCTGCCCTCATCGTGATCCTGGGGAATCCAATTCATGACAAAAGCATCACCTCTGCTCACAGCAGCAGCACAGGCACAAGCATTGAGTCAGACTCTGCCTCTCCAGGGGTCTCTGACCATGGCCGAGGGTCGGGTTGTTCCTCTGTTGCACCAGCCCTGAGCAGTCCTGTGGCTCGGACTATTTACTACATTGCAGCTGAGCTGGTACGGCTAGTGGGGTCAGTGGACTCCATGAAGCCAGTGCTCCAGTCTCTCTATCACCGGGTGCTGTTGTATCCTCCACCCCAGCACAGAGTAGAAGCCATCAAAATAATGAAGGAGGTAGGAAGCATTAATGAATGCCACTGGGTTTGCACTGTTTGAACACAGTGTATTGCACATAGGAAAAGACTCAGAAAATGTTTGCCTATCACTTGATAGAACTTAATTGTCACCATATGGTATCCAGTAATAAATAATATCTTTACCATGAAGGTGTGTGTTGAATGTGTTGAGAGCTGGGGTTTTGGGTAGAAGGAGTTGATGAGTGCTCGTTGATGCAAAGTCATGTGATGATTTAAGCTGCATACATGTAACTAGGCTTCTGCTTCTCTTCGGTACTGTTTGTGAAGATGTAAGCATTTGCTCACCTTTAACAAATTGAATTTCAAATTGTTTCTACATTGTGATCTATCCAAAGAAGAGCATTATTCATATCTACTGAAAGGAGTCCCTTTGTTCTGTTCCATGTTGGGCCATTTGTGATAGTAAGTCCAGTATACGACTTCATGGTTTTGAGGAGGAATTTGGGTTACTTACTTCAAATAGAGGTTCTTCTATTTTCTCTCAAATAAGCCTTCTTTCTACAGAGGACACTACTATGTTTTCTCCTTTTGCATACATTCCCTCACTTCCAGGGTGACTTTTCAGAGTCTGGACAATTCTTTGTCACTGTTGCCTAAAGAAGTATTATCTAGGCAATATTGCCCTCTCGAATAGTACAGACTAGTGTGAGCCAGTTTTTCTGAGTAGCAATGTCTTTGGTTTATATGACGCAATTAAACTGAGAAAGTCGGTAACACAGAAACAAATGAGCAGGGCTTATGTCCACAAAGGAAATCACTAGGCAATGAGGATATTTGTTTAACCTTTAGGAGTCTGAGTCCGTGGTGTGTTATTTCCTTGTTCTTTTTCAAATTTGTCACTCTGCCACATATGTACCTGTTGATCAAAGACATACATCACATTTTGTTCTCCAGGGTACATTTGCTCTTTTTTCTACTTGTCCCCCGAATGATCAGTAATCAAAAAGTACACACTGTTTCCTCTCTCTCTCTCATAGTTCAGTGTTAGAAGGCATTCTCTCCCCTTTATAGTTCTCTGACACACCAACCACTGCTACCACCTCCCTCACTGGAGCTTGACCTAGTTGAGATTAAACATATCTTGCTTTGTTTTCTTGCTATTTTTTTCTCTTTTTAAAAATGTTTCCCTCTGATGTATGTAAATATCTGCACTTTAGGATGCATTCTCACAAACACAGACATCTGCATTGAGGAGAATATTGTAAGACTTCATTTTGTTTGCCTTCTTTTATAGTTCTCTATTGAGAAAACAAAAATTACACTACTGTTTTCCGGAAATTTATACACATAAGCATAAGCTGTTGTTATATCATAAATGATGATAATACTTTTTTGATTATTTCCCAATACATTTTGTATGTATCCTCTTCTGGTGCAAAAGAATGTGTGTGTGTGTGTGTGTGTGTGTGTATTAGCTATTTAATGTTGACTTATAAAATTATGAGATAACAGAGGTATCTGATCCCATCACCAGAGTTCTGTGTCCCCATTCCCTCCATTGGAAACTGCAGAAATTCTCTCAAGTTCACAGATACGGGTTTACTATTATTTTTATAACTATCTCTCTGTGTATATGTTTGTGCGTGTGTATGTGTACACCCCATTTATTCTATGGCCCTGCCATCTAGTCCTCATTTTAAATGTTAATTTTTAAAGATTTTTAAAAATATTTATTTATTTATTTTCCTTTTTGTTGCTCTTGTTGTTTTTATTGTTGTTGTAGTTATTATTATTGTTGATGTTGTCATTGTTGGATAGGACAGAGAGAAATGGAGAGAGGAGGGGAAGACAGGGGGAGAGAAAGACACCTGTAGACTTGCTTCACTGCCTGTGAACTGATTCCCCTGCAGGTGGGGAGCTGGGGGCTCGAACCAGGATCCTCGAGCTTTGCGCCACATGCACTTGCCCGCTGAGCTACCGCCGGACTCCCTTAAATTTAATTTTTTATAAAATAAAAATACCAGCAAGACTATAAGATGAGAGTGGTAGAATTCCACACAGTTCGAACCAACAGAGTTCCATATCCCATCCCTTCCATTGTAAGCTTTCCTAAGTCACACCTATACCTATTACTACTTCTGAATGTCATTCCTTTTTTGTCTTCTTCTCTCTCTGGGTCTTGATGGAACTGGAGTTCAGAGCCCTCTGGTCATCTTCCCCTAACATTTCTCCCACTCTAGGAGTATGGACCAAAATTCTTACAGGGGTGCAGAAGGTGGGAATTCTGGTTTCCGTAACTGTTTCTCTGTTGGACATCCATATGCACATCCACGGGTCAATCTATACACCCAGCCTGTTCCTATCTGTGGGATAGGGCTCTGAAGAGGTGAGGTTCTGGGACATACTAGTGAGGTCTCTGCCCAAGGAAGTCAGGATGGAATCATAGTAGCATCAGAAACATGGCAGCTGAAAGATGGTAAGATGGTAAGATATATAAAGCCGGACAAAAATGTTTAATAAACAGGAACCAAAAAGTAGGGATAGGGTAGATAAAATTAGGGACTATAGGATGGCAAGAAGCTACAAAGTATGTTTAGGTATGTTCCAAGGGGCCCATGACTTTCTAATTTTTGCCTGAGCTTAATAGCTAAAAATATTGTCTGGGATGATGGTGTAAGAGTTGAGAATAGGCTTAGAAACTAACGGTCCTCTGTGACTAGACTTAAACCTAATAAGCTTGGCAAGCAGGTAAAAAGGCCTAAAGAAGGCATCATAAATTGTCTAATCAAGTATATACTACTTAGGCCTAGACACCCTCCTCTCAAACCCTACCTCACTTCCCCCAGTCACTCTATCTACTCAACTAGATACACAAAACAAAGTAAGATATATCTCCTAATCTCTTCTAACAGGATCAGCATTATTGTCACCCCTTGATAGTCCTTAGAAGAAACACTATATACAATTCTCAGAGGTTACACAGGCCCCCTATTCTAAGTGTGAGTATATATGGCCCCTGAGTCAGATCAATGGGGTAATCAGTTAATTGTATTTCTATACTTTCTTCAAGTTTGGGAGCCACTCTCTACCATATCTTGCTTTTCTTTAAGAAGTGAAAAATTACTATAAGTTTAATGTGAGCTGCAGCCAAGGAGGTGGTGCAGTGAATAAAGCATTGGGCTTGAAAGCATGAGGCCCCAATAATTTCATTCCAAGCATACCATATACTAGAGTAATGCTCTGGTTCTCTTCCTCCTCTTCCTTCTCTTTTTAATGAATACCTAAGTATGTAGAAATTGATGTATATCATTTATTTTGTTATGGAAAGTTTGCATTAGAGAATATATGGGCTCTCCCCACACACATATACACACAATTCATTGACCTTTTTTGCAAAAAAATGGGACAGCTAAAAGTCCATAAGCCTAGCTACTTTGGTTGGACAGGCTGAGACTGACTTCAGCATTATTCTTTTTTTTAATGTAAAGAAATAAAATGTAGAGAGAGAATCAGAAATCTGTGCCTGCCACAGCAGAAGTCCTCAACTTATGGGCAAGAAGAAAATATGGAAGGATAGAAGAGTGTTTCTTAAAATAGACTCTGTTTAGTAGATGTTATTTTCTTTTTTAAAGTTTATTTATTTATTTATTATATAGAGACAGAAATTGAGAGGGGAGGAAGAGATAGAGAGGGAAAGAGACACAGAGACACCTGTAGCCCTGCTTCACCACTCATGAAGCTTTCCCCCTGCTGGTGGGGAACAGGGGCTTGAACCTAGCTACTTGCACACCATAGTAAGTGCACCACCACCAGGTTCTGTGGATGGTTTTTCTACGAATACAAATTACTTTTAAAATAATGGGCATAATAGGACTTAATTTAATCAAATTAAAAGTTTAACTTAATTAACCTTTCCTTAAATTAACTTAGCTTCAACTTAAAATTTTCAGTAATGACTTCTACCATATGAAAAGAAAAATCAGAACTGTTCCTCTATGGAAATCCTTCTATGCATGAAATTTTATAGATGGTAGCCAAACCATCATAGAACAATACATTTTCTACTGCTTGTTTTTAAAACAAAAAATGTAGAACATATGTTCCAATTATCCAACTTAGATAGATGGAAAACGAGTAAGCTTAAATTTAAAGAGAGCAGGAAGAAGGGAAAATAAATATAAATGCAGAAAAATATTTATAAGCAAATATAGTTTTGTGGAACAAAAGTACAAAATGGGCACAATTATAGATACTAAAGGCATTTAAAAAGTTTTGAGACAATTTATGCCACTAAATTTGAAAGGTTGGATTATTCCATAGGAAATAATACAGCCTTTGGGGCCGGGCGGTAGCACAGTGGGTTAAGCGCACATGGTGCTAAGCAGTAAGACCTACTTAAGGATCCCGGTTTGAGCCTCTGGTTCCCCACCTGCAAGGGAGTCGCTTCATAGGCAGTGAAACAAGTCTATAAGTGTCTTTCACTCCCCGCTCTGTCTTACCCTCCTCTCTCAATTTCTCTCTGCCCTATCCAACAACAGGATTGGCAACAACATTAACAACGATAACTAGCAAGGGCAACAAAAGGGAAAAAATGGCCTCTAAGAGCAGTGGATTCATAGTGCAGGCACCGAGCCCCAGCTATAATCTTGGAGGCAAAAAAATAAAAAATAAAAAAATAACACAGCCTTTAAAGATGGCTAAAAAAATAAATTGAAGACCTAACAGTCTTGTATTTTTTTTTTCTCATTGAGAAGTGAATGGTCTACAGTTCTGTTGTTGACATATGGGTATAACAGATAGTGGCTAAGAAAGTCTTATAATCTTTTGAGCAAGCTGAATCTATAGTTTAAATATTACAATTAAAATTAGACTCTGTATAAAATGTCATATCAACATTCAAGGAATGCAAAATTCCAATAATATGTGAATTTTTCCAGAGATTAGAAAAAGGAACTATTTCTCAACCCACTTTTTGAAGCTAGCCAAACTAATTTGATAGCAAAAATAAGACAAAGTACAAGAAAGTTAACTTATTGGTTGGTCTCTCTAATCTTATTAAGATTTGTCATTGCAAACAAGTGTGCATCTCTTGAGTATCATTCAGTAAAGGAAGTGCATTTGTTTGGTTTTATGACTTAAAAAATTTTTAATATTCACTGTTCTGTTACATATTTTCTTTTTTCTAAAGCTACTTGGGAACCCACAGCGTCTCTGTGATATGGCAGGACCTAGCTCCACCGAATCAGAATCCAGAAAAAGATCAATTTCAAAAAGAAAGTCTCATCTGGATCTTCTCAAACTGTATGTTTCCCCTTTTATTCTGTATTTACTGGGGGAAACAATGCTTCTCTGAATACTCTTGACCTTGTTTCCAAGTCTCTGAAATGTTTACGAATCTATATTATATGGAATATGTTTAATTATGTACCTGCATACACTGCATACCATATGAGCCGTCTTACCTCAACCTATTAGAATCACAAATCTCTCGATAATTCTTACATTGACCTAAAGAAAGCCCAGTATGCAAAATTAAATGCACAAAAACTATCCACTTGGGTTATTTTATGAAAAATTGAATTACAATACTGTATTGGATTTCCTTATATATAGCCCCCACTCAACCCCAAAACTGAATATTATCTTATTTGTATTATGCAGATCTGTTCAGTAATGTTTATTTTATAAGAAACGTCCATGAGATCATATAGCTACTATCAATATTTTGTTTCAAAACTAAACATAATATACACACAATTTTGTTGTGTTTGTAAGGATTGCCAATTCCTATTTGTAATTTTTGTTTATATCCAAATAAGTCAGCTAAGAGAGAGTGTGTTTCAAGGAAGACCACTTTGCTATTTCTTTGCTGACCTGAATGTATTTATTTAGTGTTTATTTTGTATTATGCCCAGGTTGTTGAATTCCATGTAAATCAGATTCTCTTTAGAATACTATAGTACTCCGCCATCTAACAATTCTTTTTGTTTTGGAGCATTTTTCTATGGAACATTTTCCCACCATTTTCTTCCTTGAACACTTTTAGGATCATGGATGGCATGACTGAAGCATGCATCAAGGGTGGCATTGAAGCCTGCTATGCTGCTGTGTCTTGTGTCTGTACCTTACTCGGGGCTTTAGATGAGCTCAGTCAGGGTAAGGGCTTGAGTGAAATTCAGGTTCAGCTGTTGCTTCTACGCCTTGAGGAGCTGAAGGATGGAGGAGAGTTAAGCCGAGACTCCATGGAAATCAATGAGGCTGACTTCCGCTGGCAGCGGCGAATCTTGTCCTCAGAACATACTCCTTGGGAGGCAGGAAATGAGAGGAGCCCTGATATCAGCATTAGTGTGACCACTGACACAGGCCAGACTACTCTGGAAGGAGAATTAGGTCAGACAACACCAGAGGACCACTCTGAAAACCACAAGAACAGTCTCAAGTCACCAGCCATCCAGGAGACCAAGGAGACTTTGAGTAAAGCATCAGAACCAGAAGCAATAGATCAACCAGATGTAGTTCAACGAAGCCACATGGTTGCCTACCCTGATATAACTAACTTCCTATCAGTAGACTGCAGGATGCGGTCCTACGGATCTAGATATAGTGAGAGTAATTTTAGTGTTGATGACCAAGACCTTTCTCGGACAGAATTTGACTCCTGTGACCAGTATTCAATGGCAGCAGAAAAGGATTCAGGGAGATCTGATGTGTCAGACATTGGGTCAGACAACTGTTCACTAGCTGATGAAGAGCAGAACCTTCAGGATCGCCACCGGTCCCTGCGATCTGCTGCTCTGTCTTTGAAACTGCTGAAAAACCAGGAAGCTGATCAGCACAGTGCCAGGCTGTTTGTACAGTCCCTAGAGAGCCTCCTTCCTCGCCTGCTGGCTCTTCCCAGTGTGCAAGAAGTGGATTCAGCTCTCCAGAACTTTGCTTCCACATTCTGCTCAGGTTTGTTAATTTTTTGCTAGAGCGTGAGAATCTTGTCTAATAGGAAGTCATCACCATACTGGTTGTTTTAAGGTGTGTAAAAACACCTGACTGAACTTTTGGATATCTTCTTTTTAAAGAGAAAAACAGAATGTAAGAATTATTGGTGGTTTTTTTGAATTATAAAGCAGCTAGTGAATGGAATATACTATGATATTGATAAAAGGCATATGGTATATAATAGAGAATAAAAGAGCTCTTTTCTAGAAAACTGCTGCTGAATAAGAGGAGAGTTAATTAAAATATTGAATTCATAAGTAAGCTTCTACTCCTTGTTATCTGAGAACTTAGAGCAGTTTACTTGGGGTACACCAGTATGCAAAATATTTTGAATATATTTCAGGGTTAGATGGTAGGTTAACTGAACAATATAGTCTGAATTCTCCCGATCTTCCAGTGTGTGCTTTTTTAAAAAAAATTTGTTTCCTTTTGTTGCCCTTGTTGTATTGTTGTAGTTACTATTGATGTCATCGTTGTTGGATAGGACAGAGAGAAATGGAGAGAGGAAAGGAAGACAGAGAGGAGGAGAGAGAGACACCTGTAGACCTGCTTCACTGCTTGTGAGGCAACTCCCCTGCAGGTGGGGAGCCGGGGGCTCGAACTGGGATTTTGCTTTGCACCTTGTGCGCTTAACCCTCTGCGCTACTGCCCGACTCCCTCAGTGTGTGCTTGGTAACTTCATATTCTTTTTTTAAAAAGTGTTTATTATATTTATTGGATAGACACTCAGAAATCATGAGGAAAGAAGGAAGGGAGAGAGGGAGAGAAATAGAGAGACACCTGCAGCATTGCTTCACCACTCATAAAGCTTTCCCCCACAGGTGGGAACTGGGGGCTTCAGGTCCTTGAGCATTGTAACATATGCCCTCAGCCAGGTGCACCACCACCTAGCCCCAGTAGTATCATATTTCCCAATCTTTCCTCCCTGCTGAATGCCAGCATTGTGACCCAGATAACATTTTTACAGTAGTGTTGTGGGAGATACTAATCAAAATATATCAGGCTAACTCCCCTTTTATTGAAGGGTAAAATATAATTTGTACTCTTACTGGTGGGAGGAGATAAAGAATACAGGGAAGCAGCATTTCACACAAAAGTAATGAGTTTAATGACAATTTTCTTGAAAGGTATTACAGAAAGAAAGCAGTGAAATAGGTACATGAAGTTTATGACAGGAATAAATGATTACCTGGCTCAGTCTTCCCCTGAATTTTAAGAGTCTCTTGACTGTGGTTGCACAGTAGATGGACCTCTTGGAACTGGCTTAGAGTGAAAGGACTAACCCTTAGGATTGACACAGAACTAGAATGTTTTGCAGACACCCGTTCTGGTGAGGTGAGAAATTGTACCCATATGCCAACAACTGTACTGTAAACCATTAACCTCCCAATAAAATTTTTTAAAAAATAAATAGGCTGGGAGTCTGGTGGTAGCACAGTGGATTAAGCACACGTGGCGCAAAGCGCAATGACCAGCATAAGGATCCTGGTTCGAGCTCCGGCTCCCTACCTGCAGGGGAGTCCCTTCACAGGTAGTGAAGCAGGTTTGCAGGTGTCTTTCTCTTCCCCTCCTCTCTCCATTTCTCTCTGTCCTATCCAACAACGATGACATCAATAACAACAATAATAAAAAAACAAGGGCAACAAAAGGGAAAATAAGTATAAAAAATTAAATAAATAAATATGCTAACAAGTGGAAAAATTTGAAAGCATAAAAAAAAGCCAAGGTCACCACTGGCTTCTTAATCACTGAGCCTTGAACATGTGTTTTAGTTATGCTTACAGTCACCATGTTTGTTGTTTGTTCTATTGGCTCCACACTGCCCTCTTGGTTCTTTCAAATTGCAACTCTGTCAAATTCATTTTGATCTTCCAACAAAAAAACCACATGCCGACACAAAATGATGCTAGCCCTATTACTGGAAACTGGTCAGAGCTGACAGTTGTGTTAAGAGGTAGCTTAGTCAGTGTCATTCAGAAGCTGACCAGAACAATTGTTGACACATGGATACAATTTCTTATCTCCATGTGATAGGTGTCTACAAAATACTCTCATCCCCAACTTCAGTCCTTTTCCACCATCATGCACCAGCACCCCAGCCCCCCACCCCCCACCACTCCCTCCATCCTTCCCCAGTCCTTTGTTCCAGAGACCTCATTATTGTTTAGAAAAATACTGTAGTTATGCTTCATAAGGAAGCTCTTAGTAGAATTAAATAAGTCCCATAACAATTGCTTGATGACCAGACATGCAAGAAAGTGCACAAAACACCTAATAAAAATGGGGGGAAAAAACTGACCAGATTGTCCTAGCAGAAAAATAATAAAAATGATCCTTCAACCCAGATATATGTAAGGGCAAACTTTTTTTTTCCAGCTTGAGTATACATTTAGCAAATTTTAACGTGTTTGCAGAGTCAATTTTTGGGCATTTCATCATCTCAGAAAGAAGCACCAAATCCTGTCATACTTTAGCCTTCTGCTACCCATACCTAACTAAAAGCTAGTCTGTCTTTTTTTTTTTTTCCTTTGTGTGTGGAGGGGGTTGGTGGTAACTGGGGGTATTGTGGTTGACTGTATAGTCTTTAAAACATAGGTACAGGCTCTCACCTCCCCTTGACTGGCGTCTAGGAGACACAACAGTACTCCAAATGTTCCTTCATCCTGTACCATTCAATTCTTCCCCAGAGGCCTTCGCTTCAGTGCAATAATACATCACACCCAGCCCAAGTAAGATCATTAGATACTGGTTTTTCTCTTTCTGGCTTGTCTCACTCAACATTGTGCCTTCAAGTTCTGACCATGATATTGCAAAGGAGATAGCCTCATGATTTTTAACAGCTGCATAGTACTCCATTGTGTATATGGATCACAAGTTCTTTAGCCATTCTTCTATCATTGGGTTGCTTCCATGTTTGGGCTCTTACAAACTGTGCTGCTGTGAACGTCAGTGTGCATAGGTCTTTTGGATAGGTGGTTTTTATTTTCCCTGGGTTTCTATCTTGAGAGAGAGATTGCTAGGATAAGGCAGGTCCATTTCTAGCATTCTGATGAATCTCCAGACTGTTTTCCATAGGGATTAGACTAACTTACTGTCCCATCAGCAATGTAAGAGAGTCCCTTTTTCCCACCCTCACAATGTCTCTAACAGTTTATACTTTAATCTTTTCTAATGTATGATATTCTCACAGGTATAAAGTGTTGTTTTTATTTGTTTTTGTTGTTGTTTGCCTCCAGGATTTATCATTGAGGCTCAGTGCCCACACTACCAAACCACTGCTCCTGTTGGCCTCCCCCCCTTTTTTTCTTTTCTCTTCCTCCTTTTTTTTTTTGTTATTGGATAGGACAAAGAGAAATTGAATGTGGTGGGGGTAAAGTGGGAGAGAGAAAAATAAGACAACTGCAGACCTGCTCATGAAGTAAACCCCTTGCAGGCGGGGAGCAGGGGCTTGAACCCAGATCCTTGTGTGGGTCCTTTGTGCTTAGTACAAACTGGGTGTGCCCCTGCCTGGCCTCCTGTTATTTTTATTTGCAACTCTCTGATCATCAGTGACTGAGAATTTTTTCATGCTGTTGACCCCTTCGAATCTCTTCTTTGGAGAAGATTCTGTCACTACCATCCCCGCATTTGGGGGGGGGGGGGTGTTAGAAAAACAACTTCTAAGGTGAGAATAATTCACAGGTACAGGAAGCACCAAAAGAAATAAAGAGCTTAAAAAATGTTTTTCATTGATTGGATAGAGAACCTGAGATGGAAGATAGAGATGGAAAGACAAAGAGAGACACCTGCAGTACTGTGAAGCTTCCTTCCCCCAGGTCTTTTGTGTTCAACTGCATGTGCCACCTCCTGACCCCAGCAATATTTGTTAATTCCTTGGCAAGAAGAATTGAGATGAAAAGAGATTCATATAATTTCTCATTTTTTTCTAATTGTACTATGATTCTTTCAAGATAAGAAAATGCCAGTTTTTAAAAAAAATTATAAAATGGAAATACTGACAAAATTATAGAATAAGAGTACAATTCCACACAGTTCCCACCACCAGAACTTTGTATTTCATCCCTTCCCTTGAAAGATTTCCTACTCATAATCCCTCTAGGAGTACAGACCCAGGATCATTATGGGGTGTAGAAGGAGGAAGGTCTGGCTTCTGGAATTGCTTCCCTGCTGAACATGGACATTGACAGGTCGATCCATACTCCCAGCCTCTCTCTCTCTTTGCCTAGTAGGGGAGGACTCTGGAGAGGCAGGCTTCCAGGATACATTGGTGGGGTCATCAAGCCAGGAAAGACAGGTTGGCATCATGGTAGCATCTGGAACCTGGTGGCTGGAAAAGAGTTAAGGTTAAAGCAGAAAATATTGTTGACTAATCATGAACCTAAAGGCAATGATATTACAGATGAAAATTTGGGGTCTCCATTTTGGAAAAAGCTAGTAGGTCTATTTTAGGTATATTCCAAGGGACCCATGTCTTTCCTAATTTTTGCCTGGGTCTGACAGCTAACATGCAGGTGACCCAAGGAATTGTCTGGGGAGATGGTGTCATAGTTGGAAGAAGAACTAGAAAGCTGGATCTGAGAAGAGACTAGCTCCCAAATATGGGAAAAGTATATAAATACTGTTAACTGTAAACCTCATTGATTTGAGCTGGGTCCCATGTTCAGCACCTCTGCATCCCTGTAGGTCTGAGCTGGCATTATGTGGTCACAGCTAGGAACATACCAGGCTGCACTCATTTCAGGACCCATCTTCCTCAAGTGGTAGAGTACATTGCCCAGCTTCCCTTCAGAGAATGGAACAGTCCCTCCCATTATTGATCCACATTGAGGGCAAGGTCCTATAGGGGCCTACAAGGGGGTCCATTATGTTGTTCCTAATGGAGAGGACCAGTGATGATGGAAAGAGGGATCTGTTAGAAGTCTAGGCCCATTATGTCTGTGTGGGAATTCCAGGACTCCCTGATTAGGGCCCCAAGTGATGGGGTGGGCTGGTAATAACCAAAGAGTTGTCACTAAATTATGTCAGTCTTTTGCCCTTATCCAGCTTTTGTAGTCCTTACTTTGTCTGACAACGTTAGCTGTGGAGTGACTGAGGAAGTGTAGTAGGAAGTAGGTGAGGAGAGTATCTAGGTCTAAGTAGAAACTATTTGATTGGGTACTTTATGGTGTCTTTTAGCGCTGAGTATATATTCCTTCAATCCAAGCATTTAAGACTTTAAATTTGTAATCAGATTAAATTTTAACAGTGGGATCAAATTGTTTATACATCTCTAATAATGAGTTGTTTCTTTGAAACATTACATCACCTATAAGCTTAGACCAGGGAGAACAGAAGCAACTGGTGGCATCACTTTATAAGATACAGCTATATGTAAATAGCATTAAAGGACATAAATTATGGTGAGGTCTTGTATGATACAGCAAATCCCAGCAATGGGATTTTCAAAGTTAATACAATTTCCAAATAATTTGGTTACAGCAATAACTATCTCTTGCCTTCTTGAACCCTAAGACAGCAGGAACCTTCCCCATTCTCTACAAAACCCATCTATTTCTCCCAGTCCTGGAACCTCATCTGGGGCTCACTTTCCTGCATGCTTCTGTCAATTTATACCAAGTAATACTGCATATGCTGATCTCAACCTAATCAATGCAACCAGTACCACCTGGGCATGTTTCACTTCGGACTGTGTCCAGAGATGTCAGATGTGGAATGTCAACCCTCCAACTTCATTACTCTGGTGAGACCTTTCCTAGCTCATAGGACCTTAATTCCATTTCAGGTGGCGCACTTCCTAACAAAGCCTCAAAACCTCTATATAGACCAGAGCCCATGAGGTACGGCGTATGTACACATGTGTCCATAAGTTAGGGGAAAATACATACCTTAAAGAAAAAGTGCAAAATAGTTTGTAGTGAGTCAATAAATGCAGCAAGCAAGTAGAAAGACCTGAAAATACCAGTTTTTAATATACACATTTTTTTCTCAGTAGCTTTCCTCAGAATTAGATATAAAAATAAATTCTGGCTATTTTGCATGAAGGAGCTATATATATACATGAATAAAATATTTCATTGAAAGACTAGAAAAATATGTATTTTCTTTAAAAGGTATGTGTCTCCCTAAGATCCCCTCTGTCACCATCATTAAAGTCAACACATTTTTACTGAACATTCTTTTGTATGTATGTATCTTTCTCTCCCTTCTCTCTTTTCTAACAAAAAGGCACAGCGACAAAACACATCCTTCTTGTAGTTAACACTAGTAGGGAAATTTCACTGTGCTATGTGCTAATAAGGGTCCCAAAATTTGCACAGCTTATTTTCCATAAAATGACTACAGATTAACAGAGTTGTTCTTTGGTAGGATGTGAAACAATGCAAGGGTTAACAAAATCCTCTGACTCTTGAGTTGGAAGGAAAGCAAGCGTGAGCTGAAAAGAAAATCCCCTGCCCTTTGAGAAGTCTTTGATGTACCCTCTAACCGGTGCTACTTCCCAGCTGAAAATAGTCACAGGAAACAGGAAAATGTACTCTAACCATCTTAATTTCCCTGGTGCCAAGGCAGAAAGTCCAGCAAATATTGGCTGCCTTTAACAAGTATGTATCATAATGAAGTAGTTACTGGTTGCAGTAATAGTCTTGAGTCGTTCAGAAATGGTATATATATATAATATATATATAATATATATATATATTATATATATATATATATATATATATATATATATATATATATATATATAAATAACTCATTTGTAATAGGACCCATGATTAAATACTTCACTACTCATGAAGCGTCCCCCTGCAGGTGGGGAGCCAGGGGCTCAAACCGATACTTGTGCAGGTCCTAATTGTGTTTAACCCGGTGTGCCACCGCCAACCCCCCTATTTTATTATTTTTCTTACGGCCAGCAGTGTTATTGCTTGAGCTTGGTGCCCACACAATGAATCCACAACTCCCGGCCGCCATTTTTTTCCTTCTCCCCCCTCCCCTTCCCCCCGCCTTTTTTTTTTTTTTTGATAGGACAAAGAAAAATTAAGATGGAATGGGCAGGTGCAGGGAGACTCGGGGGGGGGGGGGCGGTGGTGCACCCAGTTAAGTGCACATAGTACAAAGCTCAAGGACTCGTGAAAGGATACAGGTTCAAGCCCCCGGCTCCTCACCTGCAGCAGAGTCACTTTAAAAGCCGTGAAGTGGGTCTGTAGGTGTCAGTGTTTATCTCTCCCTCTCTTAATTTCTCTCTGTTCTACCCAATAAAAATGGAAAAAAAAAAATCTCCACCAGGAGCAGTGGATTTGTAACGCCGGCACCTACAGCCCCAGTGATAACCCTTGAGGAAAAAGAAAGAGAGGGAGACTGAGAGGGGGAGAGAGGCTTGTGAAGCTTCCTCCTTGCAGGTGGGGACCTGGGGCTTGAACCCAGGTCCTTGCACATAGTGGCATGTATGCTCAACCAGGTGTGTCACTGCCGGGTCCCTCAAATGAGTTTTATGGATGGGAGATATCACCAGGCAATAGGAGGGCTGCTTCAATGAATGGATTTAGAGTTATTCTAGAAGCAAGGGCAAGGAATTTGTCTGACATAATCCTTAGCACCCTAACATATGTGTAATATTCGCAGGAGGGCAGGGGGTAGATAGCATAATGGTTATGCAAACAGCAGCCAGGTCTTGCGCAGGTCCTGAGAGCCCCATAGCTCAGTGGAACAAATTTGCCTTCATAAGTGTATATCTCCTGCTCCAAACAGGGAAACCAGACTTCTGCACCGGAAATGAGGCGTCATCTTACATCACAGGCGTCCAGCGAGGTCACGGGCATTGAGTCGCCTCCCAGAAGCAAGGGCAAGGAATTTATAATCTGAGTCAATCCCTAGAATCGTAACATATGTGGAATATGATATTCGGAGGAGGGCAGGGGGTAGAAAGAATAATAGTTTTGCAAAGAGACTCTCATGCCTGAGGCTCCAAAATCACCTAGATTCAGTGCCCCACACCACTATAAACCAGAGCTGATCAGTGCTCTGGTTAAAAAGAAAAGAATATAGGGGATCAGGCGGTATAGCACTAGGTTAAGCGCACATAGCGTGAAGCTCAAAGACCCGTGCAAGGGTCCTGGTTTGAGCCCCCAACTTGCAGTGAATTCGTAGTGTAGGCACCGAGCCCCAACAATAATTCGAAACTAAATAATAATAATAAATAATAAGCAATTAAAGTGGGAGGATATAAGAACAAAGACTGCCACATAACTAAGGGGAATATACTCGCCTTCAGAAGCGCAGATCACCTGCTCCAAACAGGGAGACCAGACTTCCACACCGGAAGTGAAGAAATGTGGCGCCTTGTGACGTCACAGGCCTCCAGTGAGGTCACAGGCCTCTAGTCGCCTCCCAGAAGTCACCGCGGGTCCTCGCCATTCTTGTCGGCTGACGTGGGGTCCACCGAGCCTCCATGACCCACGAAGTGGACACACTCCACGGTGAGGTGAGAGTTCCACCGCTCACGCCTATTTCCCAGGCCTCTGTCTCCAAGCCGGGGCCTCTGGACACCGTCAGGGGGTGCAGTGTGTGCGAGGACTTAACTGGCCGATTCCTGGACTAAGAGCTGACTGGCCCCTTGAAAGCTTTTCACAAACGTGTGGTGTGCGGTTATCCAGTGCCCCCCACACCCCCAAGGAGTCCTTTATACTAAGAGCTCCTCCAACACCAAGCCGGGCCAAGACTTGCCTGGAAATACCAGTAGCGGGCCCAGGACTGTCCAGCAGCTAGTTCGGGAACAGTTCCTCACCTTCTGGCCCAAGCCAAACCTCCTTGTACCAGCCCAGAGAGAAAACTGAGACCATGGATGTTGTGACGGCTGTGGACCTGGAGCGTCAGAGCACAGCACAACCGCATCCCTTGGTGCAGTTTGTGCCTAGAGAAGAAACGCACTGCAAGCTGGACGACGTGTCTTGGTGTTTGAACACTGAGCCTGATCAAGTGTTGGTGTTTGAGGATCTGCATGTATTTCATTCCCAAGAAGAATGTGTTACTTTAGATCCTGTTCAGCAGCCCACTTCAGAAAAGGAAGAAGACCTTGTGGGAGAGATGATGTTATTAGTCGATGACAGTAACGATGAGGGCGAACAGCTTCAGAAGAAATCTGTAGAGAAAGATGAAAAGTCAGCAAGATGTGACGAAGTCGATGGCTCTGTGGTATCTGAGAAACTGGGAAATTTTCACGGAGAAGAAAAGCAAAATACATCTCTTCCAAAGAAAAGGAAATTGAGAAATCTTTTAGATGCTGTTGAAAATGATATTCCACTAGAAGAACTCCCAAAATGTGTGAATATCAATATTACGGCACTTACTCCAAATCTGAGAACAAGAAAATGGTATACTTGTTCACTATGCAAGAAACAGTTTGACAAAAGTTCTTACCTTATTTCTCATCAGAGGATTCACACTGGAGTAAAACCTTATGACTGTAGTCACTGTGGGAAAAGTTTCAGTCATAAAACAAACCTCAGTAAGCATGAGCGAATCCATACAGAAGAGGAAGTTCATGCAAGTTCTCAGTATAAGAAAAAAAAACGTCAACAGGCTCATTCAAGTCACTGTGAAGGAGCCTATGTAAAGGAGAAGCTAGAATATAGAAGAAATAACCCATCTGTAGAGCTGTGAGACTATGAAGTCATATGGTTATAAAAAAAATACATATATATATATATATATACATATATATATATATATATATATATATGGAGAAAATTTGATAAGCTTTTAAACCTGTCCTGGAAGAAAGCTTAGCAATCCTGTGTCAACCTGAAATGTTATACAAGGAAATATGAATTTCCAGACTGCCTGAAAAAAAAAGGTATGTAAAAACCTCACTATAGCTGGAATTGAGTATCTTGGCTCTGACTTCAAATTTAAATTTTCAATTGGCAGAAAAGAAAATACCCTTAAGCACTGTACTGCAGTTAGCATCTAGGACTTTTTTTTTTACACTAAGGAGCATTTTGTATATACGAACTTATACAGCAGCATACTAGCTGCAGGCTCCTTTCTGAAAAAGTCTTTGAATAAAGGTTTATAGATCACTTACCTCCAGTGTGAACAGAGTGAAACCTGTGTATGGAAGGCATATACATTTTTTTTACTACACAAGGAGAGTCACACTTGAAAAAAAGAATGCAAAGCTCCTCTTCCGAAACTATTTCCCTGAAGGAACTACTGACTGGTTAAGACAACAACTAATAGAAATTCATATTAACCTCTAAGAGAACAACTTATTAAAATTTGAAAGTTGAAAAGAATCGTTTTCTTTGGAAAACAAAAACTTCGCAGTTACATGCAAAAGCTAACTTACTTGTCTATGACTTATACTAGCCATCAATTTCAAAAACACCATTCATGATTGTTCTGCTGGTAATTATTCAGATGGTTCTCATACCTTTTCTTTGCTGAAATGATTTTGAATTACGTAACTGTAATCTACCCAACACCAATATTGGGAAAGTTCTTCAGAACCCTGTTTTTCTACTCAGCCAAGTAGAAAATCTGCTAGGAAGGAAATTGTCAAGAGACTGAAGATAAGGAACAAACCTAGTGGCAAGAAGATATTACCCAAGAACTAGGCTATTTTTTTTTCACTTACCCTTAAAGCAGTTATCAGAGTTCTAGCAAAGAATGATGACAGTTTTATAAGCGAATTGCCTTATTTTAGAAGTTATGCTTCTAGGGGTATCTCACATTGTCCCTCCAGCGACAGGATTCCAATTCCTTCACTATAATGGATGTTTGTCTCATTGGTCTTCTGATATTCAAATGCTTTCACAGGACTGATGCTGTTGCATGCTTCTAAAAATTATCACTTTCACTCTTTTTAGGTTCCCCAGAGTTTTTGCTTTATTGGAATAGATTGATCTTATAACCTTTTTGGAAAAAGACAATTTACCTTTATAGAATTGTTTCCTGACCAGAAACATGCCTTTCCAACTATAAAAGTATTCCTGAGTAAATTTTTACATTTTTCTTTATATAGCTGTATACAATTTTGTTATTGTTGGCAGTTTTCTTCATTATACTTTTCTGGTTGATAATTGCTTTTATAGAGGAAATTCATGTTAAAGTTTATATTGTAACTAGCTACTTTTATGAAGGTTAGTAATTTTCAGTAGTTTTTCAGTTTATTGTTTCAAGCTGTATGTTCTATAAATCATTTTTAAAAGATAAAAAACACAGTAACACCCAGATATTGTCTCTGAAATATTTTGTCTTTTCTTATTCATTTTACAGCATGTGTGTCTGTTTATATGTTTACAGTAATAATAATCACATAGCAATACCTTATGTATGCTTTGTATTACCTAATGTTTTTACATTGATATCACTTAATAAATTCCCATGAAGAAACTGAGACCTAGGGAGCTGGGCAGTAGTGCAGCGGGTTAAGCACACATGGCGCAAAGTGGATCCTGGTTCAAGCCCCGGCTCCCCTCCTGCAGGGGAGTTGCTTCACAGGTGGTGAAGCAGCTCTGCAGGTGTCTATCTTTCTCTCCCCCTCTCTGTCTTCCCCTCCTCTTTTGATTTCTCTCTGTCCTATCTAACAACAACAACAATAACAACAATAAAAAAAGGAAACTGAGACTTAGGAAGGATAGTAATAAGTAACCACAGGTACACAACAAGTGTGCAGTGACACCAGTTACAAGCAACCTGGCCCATCTAGGTATTTTGTATGTGAGTAGATAGAAGAATCAGTAATGCTTTTAAAGACCCTTGTAAAAAACCAACCACATATATGACTCACCATATATGTGACAGTTTTCCAAATGCTGACAGATACTGCTGGAAATCTATACTAAATCAGAGATGCATATATAGAAATGTGTAGGGCAGAGGGTAAATAGCATAATGGTTATGCAAACAGACTTTCATGCCTGAGACTCCAACGACCCATGTTCAATCCCCCTCACCACCATAAGCCAGAACTGAACAGTGTTCTGGTAAGAAAGAAAGAAAGAAAGAGAGAGAGAGAGAGAGAGAGGAAGGAAGGAAGGAAGGAAGGAAGGAAGGAAGGAAGGAAGGAAATTTGTATGTTATAATGCCAACCTGACTTCTCTGGGCAGATGACCTCACCAATGAGTCCTGGAACACCAGGACTACCCCAATAGAGAAAGATAGAAATAGGCTGAGGATATGGATCGACCTGTCAGCGGCCCTGTCCAGTGGAGATTCAACTGTAGAAGTTAAATACAAAATAGGATATCAGTTAGAGGGACATAAGAGAGTGGAAATATTTCATAACAGCAGCAAGTATGAATGGAGTATGGGAACTTGCTCACCTGATAGAGCACCTTATTGCCACATGTGCTTGCAACAACCTGATTTAGAGCCCCCAGTCACCATGTGGGAGTATCAGTTGGGAGAAAGTCTCATGAAAGGTGTAGTGATGTTGCAGTCTCTTATCATTTTTCTCCCCTTCTATCTCCCTTTCTCTTACCCTCTACATAAAATAAAAAATAAATAAGAGGGTCGGGCAGTAACGTATCGGGTTAAGCTCATGTGGCACAAGGCGCAAGGATCAGCGTAGGGATCACAGTTTGAACCCTGGCTCCCCACCGCAGGAGAGTCGCTTCACAGGCAGTGAAGCAGGTCTGCAGGTGTCTTATCTTTCTCTCCCCCTCTCTGTCTTCCCCTCCTCTCTCCATTTCTTTCTGTCCTATCCAACAACGAACGACATCAACAACAACAATAATAACCACAACAAGGCTACAACAACAAGGGCAACAAAAGGGGGGGGAGGCCTCCAGGAGCAGGATTCATGGTGCAGGCACTGAGTCCCAGCAATAACCCTGGAAGTAAAAAAAACACTGGGAGTTGTTGTGCAGGCACCAAGACCGCAAGTACAATATAGCACAGTACAAAAAGGTTGAAGTTTAGGCCCAAAAGAACTTTATCAATTTCTAGCTTAGGGCAAATTACTTAACATCCCTAACACATTTTGCTTACTGGTACAATTAAGTAGGGTATTTGATATATATATCACATGTCACATGAAATAATGTATAAAAAGGAATGGTTCCAGGAAATGCTTAATAAATTATAGTTTTGGTGTTATCACCATTATTACCACCAGTGAAGTTTATCTGGTGTAGCAAGACTTTATTTTCTCTTAAGTTGATCAGTTATATCTTATTCTCAAATTTAACGTCTTTGTAATAAAAGGATTAATTTGCATAATATTTGCCAGTACCAAAAGACTGCTCCTAACAAGTCTGGCAGGTTTTTCAGAATTTAGCATATCCTCTAGGTATACCTTCCAGAGTTTGCTGCAATTCTTATAATGACTTGGGTCTCTGCTTTAGCAAGTACGCCAGCTGTCTTTTTGACTTTCAGCCTCTGTGTGCTCAGTTTTCCAAAACACTTCAAGACAAAAGTCAGTTCCCCATATTTTAATTTTTTATTTTATTGGACAGAGACAGAAATTGAGAGGGAAAGGCAAGATAGGGAGTGAGTGAGACATCAGGAGCACTTCTTCACTGCTTGTGAAGCTATCCTCCTACAGGTGGAGACATGGAGCTTGAACCTGGGTCCTTGAGCATCATGGTAACATGCACTTAATCAGGTGCCAAGTCACCCCCCTTTTTTGCCTCCATGGTTATTGCTGGGACTCAGTGACTGCACTATGAATCCACTGCTCCTGGAGGCCTTCCCCCCCCCCCTTTAATTGCCCTTTTTGTTGTAGCCTTGTTGTGGTTGTTATTGTTGATGTCGTTCGTTGTTGGATAGGACAGAGAGAAATGCAGACAGGAGGGGAAGACAGAGCGGGGGAGAGAAAGATAAGACACCTGCAGACCTGCTTCACCATCTATGAGTGACTCCCCTGCAGGTGGGGAGCCAGGGGCTGGAATCAGGATCCTTCCCTCATCCTTGCTTGGCAACTACCCCCCTTTTTTTTTGCCTCCAGGTTTATCGCTGGGGGTTGGTTGCCTAGGAATCCACTGCTGCTGACAGCCATCTTTTTTCCATAGTTGGTGGTGATGTCGTGCTGATCCTGTTATTGCTGCTGTTTTTGTTGTTGGATAGGACAGAGAGAAATTGAGAGGGGAGGGTTAGATGGGGCAAGACTCCTACACACCTGCTTCACTGCTTGCGAAGCGACCCCCATGCAGGTGTAGAGCCGGGGCCTTAAACTGGGATCCTCGAGCTTTGTACTATGAGCACTTAACCCACTGCACTATCGCCTGGCCCCCCACTGCAGATTTTTAAAAGAAATTATTTACTGATGACGATAAAGTCACTTGCAGATTTTTCATTCTTTCTAGTCAGTAAACTCAAATATTGCTTATATCCATGATCCAGGATACAATCCTACAATTCAATGCTGATTGCCACTTTTCATTCATCAGAAAAGTGGATTTATCTTTTGCCTAAAAGCAAAAAAGAACTGAAACCAGGGGCCAGGCGGTAGCGCATCGGGTTAAACGCACATGGCCGCAAAGCACAATAACTGGTAATGATCCCTGTTCGAACCCCTGGCTCTCCACCTGCAGCAGGGCAGTTGCTTGCTTCATAAGGGGTGAAGCAGGTCTGCAGATGTCTTCTTCTCTCTCTTCCCCTCCTCTCCCAATTTTTCTCTGTTCTGGCCATCAACAATAGCAACAATAACAACAAAAAGCAGAAAATGGCATCCGGAAGCAGTGGATTCAGTAGTGCAAGCATGAGCCCCAACAATAACCAAAAAAAAGAACTGAAATCAACCCTATAAGGACTGTTAGAATACTAAACATTTTGTTGTTGTTGTTGCCCTTGTTATTTTTATTGTTGCCATTGATGATGTTGATGTTGGATAGGACAGAGAGAAATCGAGAGAGGAAGGGAGATAAAGGGTGAGAGAAAGACACCTGCAGACCTGCTTCACCGCTTGTGAAGCGAACCCCCTGCAGGTGGGGATCTGGGGGCTCCAACAGTGATCCCTACCCTGGTCCTTGCGCTTTGCGCCATGTGTGCTTAACCCACTGTGCTGCCGCCGGACCCCCTGAACATTTTTTTAAAGATAGAAAGTGAAAGAGAACACTGCATTTTTCAGTGCAGGAGGTGCTAGATTCTAACCTAAATTGCATACATGGCAAAACACACAATCAAAGAACTGTTTCACTGGCCTTAGAATAATGAGCATATAAACCACAAAGACCTGGACTCTGGCTACATCCTAACCATAGATGACATTTTAAATCCTTGTCCTTCAGCAGGGAAGCAATTACAGAAGCCAGACCTTCCACCTTCTTCATCCCACAATGACCTTGGGTCCATACTCCCAGAGGGATAAAAAATAGGAAAGCTATCAGGGGAGGGGATGGAATACGGAGATCTGGTGGTGGGAATTGTGTGGAGTTGTACCCCTCATGTCCTATGGTTTTGTTAGTGTCTCCGTTTTTAAATGAATTAATTAAAATTCATAAAATAGATAACAATAACAAAAAAATCCTAGTCTTAATATGACCTTCCATTTACAAACCTACTATGACTCATCACTACAAAATTGCTCTCAATAAAAGTTAAGACAGAACCAAATTCTTATAGAACTTTATAAGACATGGCATAACTTTTGACTAGGGACTATTTTTTTATTTTTTTTATTTTTTTACCTTTATTTCTTGGATAGAGACCGTCAGAAATCAAGAGGGAAGGCAGGGATAGAGAGGGTGAGAGACAGAGAGACACCTGCAGCCCAGCTTCACCACTTGTGAAGCTTTCCCCCTGCAGGTGGGGACCGGGGGCGCGAACCTGGGTCCTTATACATTGTGACCTGTGAGCTCAACCAGATGGGCCACCACCTGGCCCCGCGACTGTGTTTTTAATGAAATAGTATATGTACTTACTCTTCAAAATATCTTTGCTATTTCAAATATAGCAGTAATCTGCTATATTTCAGCTTTTTTCCCCATTTTTGTTGCCCTTATTATTATTATTGTTGGATAAGACAGAGAAATCGAGAGAGGAGGGGAAGACAGAGGGGGAAAGAGGAATATAGTCACCTGCACACCTACTTTATCGCTTGTGAGCCAACTCCCCCCCCCCCCCCGTCCCCCCCTTGGCGCCCGCAGGTGAGGAGCCAGGCAGCTAACCTAGATCCTTGCGCGGGTCCTTGCACTTAGCACTGTGTGCGCTTAACTCAGTGCGCTACCACCCAGCCCCCCGCCCCCATATTTCAACTTCTAATGCCTCTTTGGGCTGTGTCTTCTTAACTAACATTCATTTAGAAATTCAGAGGAATAAAAGTATATATTCCTGTCACAAATGTGTATTTTCCATTTATGTGACAGATAATTCTTGAAAATGTTTGCATTTCATATGAGACATACTTTTGATTAAAATATAATTTTAGACATGGTCTGCAGAATGTGTATAATTGGTAAATCTATAGTTAGAATTAGCTAGGATTTAGGAATTACAACTGCATCCCTAAATCAGCCTTAAAAGTATCAGTAGTGCTGGGGCTAACATAGGTTAGATGAGAAACTAACTCAGTTTTTTTTGTTTCTTTTTTAATCGGCCTAAGCTGTCTCTGAACAAGGTACCAAATCTCTTGTGGTTGAATTAGCATATAAAAAGATTTCCATCTATATCTCATATCTGGAGAATGAGTTGGTTTGTTGCAGTTCTTTTATATAAAACACAAGGAGCCTTTTAAAATGAAAACTCTATTAAGTATAAAATTATGTTTAGAAAAGAACAGTGATCAGAAAATATGTAGCTGTAGTTTTGTTATTTTCTTTGTTTTTTTCCCCATCTGTGAAGCTTCATTGCTCCAGTCTGACTTCTTCAGAGAGGCAGTGAGATAGAGAAGGAAGCCACGGCACAAAAACTTTCTTCAGTGCAGTAAGGACTGGGATCAAATTTGGCTTCTGTACTTGGCAAAGGAGCATAACATCCTAATGAACTATTTTGTGGTACCCCCCCACCGTGTGTGTGTGTGTGTGTGTGTGTGTGTGTATCTCCAGTCTCTCTCTTTATACATATATGTGTATGTTTTAAGCCATTTATTCTTACATATTCTTTTTAAAATTTGCATAGTGGTAGTGGTTAACAAAGCTGCGTATTTGATGGGTGAGTTTTACATATTTATCTGGTTTGTGTTGTCACATCATACCACATCCACCACCAAAGTGACAAGATCTCCTTTTCCTTACATTCTTCCCCCATCCTTTGGTAACCTCAATTCTGCAGTCAGAGTCTAAGGGACTGCATCCATTAGACTTTGTTTCTGTGGTGTGTTTCTTTATATCACATGGAAGTGAGATAACCTGGTATTTCTTCCTCTTTATGAGTTATTTTGCTTAGCATAATAGCCTGAAGTTTCATCCACATTGTAGCAAAGGCTAAGATCTCATCTTTTTGAGGGCTAGGGAATTAGCATAGTGGTTGTGCAAAACTTTCTTGCCTGAGGTTTCAACGTCCTAGGTTCAATCCTCACTACAAATATCAGCCAGAGGGAGATCAGGCAGGTGGGAAAACACACACACGCAGGGAAAAAAAGATTTTATTTTTTCTGATCTCTGAGTAATATTCTATTATTTATATATACCCCATCTTATTAGTCAACTCAACTTTGGTTGATTCTATCTCTTGGCTATTGGAAGTAGTGCTGCAATGAACATGGATATGTATATAGATGTTTTGGAGACATGTGTTCTTCATGTGCTCTTAGAATAGGTACCATGGGATGGACTTGCTGGGTCATGTGGTATCATCATTTTCAGTTTTCTAAGAAACCTCCATTCTATTTTCCATATGGATTGAATCAGTAGCATTCTTACCATAAGTATACAATAGTTCTTTATTCTTCACACCATCACTAGTACTTGTTATTTCTCACCTTTTTAATATACATCATTCTCACTGATGTGAGGTAATAGTTCATTGATTGCTTTGCATTTCCCTCATAACAAATGATAATCAGCAAATTTTCTTTTTTTAATTCCTTTATTGGGGAATTAATGTTTTACATTCAACAGTAAATACAATAGTTTCTACATGCATAACATTTCCCAGTTTTCCATATAACAGTACAACCCCCACTAGGTCCTCTGTCATCCTTTTTGGACCTGTATTCTATACACACACACACACACACACACACACACACACCTTTTACTTTGGTGCAACATGCCAATTCCAGTTCAGGTTCTATTTGTGTTTTCTGATCTTACTTTTCAACTTATGCCTGAGAGTGAGATCATCCCATATTCATCCTTCTGGATAATCAACAAATTTTTATGTGTTTGCAGGACATCTGTGTGTCTTTTTTGATACATTGTCTTTGTTCAGTTCTCAATTTCTGATGAGCTCAAAGGTTTTGTTGTTTTTTTTGTTTGTTTGTTTGTTTTTGGGGTTTTTTTTTTTCCCTTACAAGTTGGCTGGCAAAATAGCTCACTTATGTAGTGGAACTGATCTGCCATGCATGTGACCCAGTTTAAGCCTAGCCTTCAACACACTGGAGGATGTGTCAACATAGAGGTCTCTTCTGTGAAACTCTGGTGATAATTTAAAAAAAAAAATCCTTACTAGTAATTATTCTATTCAAGTTTTCTATTTCCTCCTGATTCAGTTTAAGGAGGTTGTAGGCTTCTAAGAGTTTTTACATTTCTTCTAGGTACTTCAATTTAGTGACATAAAGTCTCTTTGATCTACCATATTTCTAAGGCATCTATTATAATGTCTTCCCTTTCACTTACAGTCCTGTTTACTAAGGTTTCTGTTTTTCTTATTGGGTCTAGTTAAGTGTTTGTCAATTTCATTTATCCCTTTAACCAGCTCTTAGTTTCACTGACTGGTTTATCATCTTTTTAAATTTCTGTTACATTTATTTCTGCTATATTTTTGTTTCTTCATGCTGGCTTTAAGTTTCATGTTTCTTTTCTAGTTTCTTTTAGGTGTGAGATTTGTTTATTGGGTATCTTTTTGTTTCCTGATGTAAAACTGAATTTCTCTAAACTTTCATAATAATAAATATTTTTCTATGTACATACATTTTGATAATCATCTTCATTTCTATTTGTTTTCAGGAATTATTTTTTGTTCTTCTTTGGTTTTCTCATTGGCCCAATAGTTATTTAGGAACATGTTGTTTTGTCTCCATATATTTGAGGGTTTACTCCCAGCTTTCTTTTTGTGGGTGACTTCTACTTATATTCCATTACAGTTCAAAAAATATATACCTGATCATATATATATGATTCCAGTCTTCTTTTTGACAACTGTGTTCCACAATGTGAAATATCTTTGAAAATGTCCTATAAGCACTAAGTATGGATGTGCATTTGGCATTTTGGGGTGAGAACCTTTTAAACATCTTATTACTCCCAATTAAAACCTATTGTTTGCTTACTGTTCTGTTTTGTTGGTGGTGTTTTTATTGTTTGGTTTTTTTATTGTTTTTTTGTTTGTTTGTTTTTTTGGTCTAGTTGACTTATCCACTGATTTGAGTGGCATATTAAGGCATGTTGCTACTAGTCTGTTGTTGTCAGTGTCTCTCTTCAACTAGTAATAGTTGTGTTAGCAGCCAGGGACATAGACAGGTTGATAAGAGTACAGGAGTTGCAGATCTAGTACTTGCAGTTCTGTCCCCAACATCACATGTTCTGGAGTGGTGCTGTGGTTTCTCTTTTCTTCTTTCTCTCATATAATTTTTTTTCTTATTATTTAAATAAAAATATTTTTAAAATAGTTTATGTTTTTTGACACTCCTTTGGTGCATCTATATAAGTGCCAAGTCTTCTGATTAGTCCCATAAACATTACACAATGTGTATTTCTATCTCTTATTACCTTTTTCAGCTTAAAATTTATGTATTTCATTACAACTGTGAATGTCCTGGGTTTTGTTTTGTTTTGTTTTGTTTTGTTTATCTCCAGGGTTATTGCTGGGGCTCAGTGCCTACACTACGAATCCATTGCTCTTGGAGGCCTTTCCCCCCCCTTTTGTTGCAGTTATTATTGTTGTTATTGATGTCATTGTTGTTGGTTAGGACAGAGAGAAATTGAGAGACGAGGGAAAGACAGAGGGGGGAGAGAAAGATAGACACCTGCAGACCTGCTTCACCACTTGCAAAGTGACGCCCCTGCAGGTGGGGAGCCAAGGGTCCTTACACGAGTCCTTGTGCTTAACACCATGTGCACTTAACCCACTGCGCTACCACCCCACTCCCTGACTGTCCTGCCTTTTTTAGGTTACCATTTGCCTACATTATTGTTTTCCATAATTCCTGAAAACAAATGAAAATGAAGGTAAATTATCAAAATATATGTACACAGCAAAATCTTTATTATGATGAAAGTGTTTATCATTAGAGCTCAAGTGGAACTCGGATATATAACAAATAAAATGGTTGGGTTTTCTTGATTCACACCATCACTTTACATCTTTTAATTAGTGAGTTGAGTTAATTGACATTTGGTAAAATTACTGATTTAGAATAACTCATTGCCATTTTTCTATTTATTTGAGTTGGGTTTCTTTTTTCAGTTATCAAAGTTCATTTTCAAAGTTCATTTAATATTTTTGCAGGGTTGGTTTGGTGATAATAAATTCTTTCAACTGATAATTGTTTGAGAAGCTCTTTATCTTTCCCTCCAGCCTGAATGATAACCTCCTTACATAGTGTATTTGGCTATAGGTCTTTTCCATTTAATACTTTAACTATATCCTTCCAATTACAACAGAACTATATAAGATACCTGAAAGGACCTAACAATACTCAATGATATGAGATAAATTCACCTATCTAAAGTATATAAAACAATGGTTTTTATGTTTGAACTATTTTAATTTACTATTAGAAATAGTATGAGTTATGTGTCGCTGCACTATTCCATCTAGTTCATATAGCATAGTCATTTATATGTTCTTATTCATTTGTTAAACAAGTGCTTTTTTCTTTTTTAATTTTTTTTATATTTATTATTTTATTTATTTATTCCCTTTTGTTGCTCTTGTTGTTTTATTGTTGTAGTTATTATTGTTGTTGCCGTTGTTGGATAGGACAGAGAGAAATGGACAGAGGAGGGGAAGACAGAGAGGAGGAGAGAAAGATAGACACCTGCAGACCTGCTTCACCGCCAGTGAAGCGACTCCCCTGCAGGTGGGGAGCCGGGGTTCGAACTGGGATCCTTATGCTGGTCCTTGTGCTTTGCGCCACCTGCGCTTAACCCGCTGTGCTACAGCCCGACTCCCTCTTTTTAAATTTTTTATATTTATTTATTTTCCCTTTTGTTGCCCTTGTTTTTTATTGTTGTTGTAGTTATTGTTGTTGTTATTGATATCATCGTTGTTGGATAGGACAGAGAGGAATGAAAAGAGGAGAGAAAGACAGAGAGGGGCAGAGAAAGATTGATACCTACAGACCTGCTTCACCACCTGTGAAGAGACTCCCCTGCAGGTGGGGAGCCAGGGGCTTGAACTGGGATCCTTACATTGGTCCTTGCGCTTGGTGACACGTGCACTTAACACACTGCACTACCACCCAACTCCCGCTCAACAAGTGTTGTTAGTGATCTAGTATATGTCCAGCACTGTTCTATGTACTAGTTACTATAAATGAACAACTGGTTGCACCCTCTAACATATTTTGCATAATAGTAGATAATATTAGTGATGAAAAGCAGTAATCCAATATATATCAATTCTGAATAGGTAAAATATCATTTGGGAATGAAAATCCAGAATGAGAAGGAAGACTATTACAGATGGTAGGTGGGGGTGGTGGTAGTGGAGATACTAGCTTACGTAGAATTAAAAGGTTGAAAAGCTGACATTGAGTAGAGATATGAAAGAATTAATGGAATATCATTTATTGAAGTTGGGAGATCTTTCTGGAAAGTGACAAAAGCAGAGGCAAAGAGCATGAGGTCAGCAGTTTGTAGCTTGTGGTAAAATAACAGTAAACAGGATTTAAGTGGCAGTGGGGAAGGAAAGAGCAAAGTAAATCATAGATTTATTATATTCTGTGTTAGAGTTTGGGCAAGAGATAGACATTGTCAATTGTTCTATTTCTTAGTAAAAAACTGAAGCTTACTAAATGATTTTTATCCTTATTATTTTTTTAAATTTTTTATTTATAAAGTGGAAATATTGACAAGACAATAGGATAGGAGGGGTACAATTCCACACAATTCCCACCACCAGAACTCTGTATCCAGTCCCCTCCCTTGAAAGATTTCCTGTTCTTTATCCCTCTGGGAGTATGGACCCAGGATCATTATGGAGTGCAGAAGGTGGAAGGTCTGGCTTCTGGAATTGCTTCCTTGCTAAACATGGCCATTGGCAAGTCGATCCATACTCCCAGCCCCTCTCTCTCTCTTTCCCTAGTGGGGCAGGACTCTGGGGAGGCAGGGCTCCAGGACACATTGGTGGGGTTGTCTGCCCAGGGAAGTCCGGTTGGCATCATGATAGCATCTGGAACCTGGTGGCTAAAAAGAATTAAGATATAAATCAGAACAAATTGTCAACTAATCATGAACCTAAAGGCAGGAATATTGCAGATGAAGATTTTGGGGTCTCCATTTTGGAAAAAGCTAACAGGACTATTTTAGGTATATTCTAAAGGGCCCATGACCTTACTAATTTTTGCCTTTGACATCTGATATGCAGATGACCCAAGGAATTATTTGGGGAGATGGTTTTGTAGTTGGAAAAAGGATGATAGCTGTATTAGGGAAGAGAGTAGCTCCCAAATATAGAAAAAGTATTAAATGATTTTACCTAAGTATCTGGTGAATAATAGCTCAAGATTTGCCCAGGTCAATGGCCCTTCCCCACCCAGCTCTGGTATCTATCCCTAATAACATTCATGGGTGGCCTTTTTTCCTTTACATCAATATTTTATAAATGCATATGGGGGATCACATAGTGGCTTATCCAGTAGAGCATACATGTTGCCATGCATGAGGACCCAGGTTCAAGCCACCAGCCCCACCTATGAGGTAGAAACTTTGCAAGCAGTAGAGCAGTGCTGCAGGTGTGTCTCACTCTACCTCTGTGTCTCGCCTTTGTCAAGAGAAAGAAAGAGATTAAGGAAAGGAGGGAAAAGAGGGTGGAAAACTGGCTTCCAGGAACTATGGGGCTGTGCAGCCACTAAGCCCCAGACTAACCCTGGTAGAAAAAAAAAAAAAAAAAAACAAACTTCTATCTCTGGGATTGTAGCATTGGCTCCTGCTTTTCCTTAGGTAGATCTTTCAAGTATATTGTTTGCATCCTCAGAAGTCTCTTGACTCCATCCATAGGCATGATGCACTCCCCTGGGTTTGATGGCAACAGCAGCCTCAGCTTGCAGATACTAATTAATGCAGACAGTCTGTACACGGCTGCATACTGTGCTCTGCTCCTCAACCTGAAGCTCTCCCATGGTGACTACTACAGGAAGCGGCCCCCACTGGCATCTAGTATGATGGTGAGTGTACAGTCTCCACTTGGACATCCCAGTGGTTACTCTCAGGATTGGCTAGCTGACATCCATACCCAAAGCAAGATGGTGCAATGTGTTCTTTTCTACACTGCTCCGAGGTAGGCTATACATGTGGGTTCATGAAGAATAGAAAGAGAAAAGCAATCTGATGCAAAGAACACAAATGCAATTTGTAGGGTGCTTGGACAGTACTGCTTACTTACATTTTCCAGATAGGTAAGATCCTATGTGCCTGGAAATAGCTGCCTGCCAGTGACCTAGTAATTGTTTCCAGTGGCATTAGTAAATAGTTCACATGTTTGTTCAGAAACACATGATTAGCAATGTTAAGTAACAACAGAATTCAGGGAACAGTCTCCCCTTTTATGAAATGAATGTGCACTGTTAACAAAAGTCCTTCATTGTGTTTCATATGTATTCACAGTTGCTCATTACCTGAAGTTAAGCCTACTTATTAATAATAAAGTACCTTCTATCAGGTATGGCATGAGAATGATAGAGACTATCTTTTGATTGGTTGCTTTGCCATAGCAAGCCACATTCATGCTTAGGGCATTAATGGAATTGATAATCATTTGTTTGATAAATTGTAAATTCTCAAAGGTAAGTTTTAGTTACATGAGTATAAGTCAAGTATCTCTTGAAACATGTTCTTTTCAGGGGCACATTCTATCTCTGTTGCTGGTGGAACAGGAGGAAAAGATTATCTGCTCAAGATTTCTGAGCAATTTCTAAGCTTCCACACATCAAAGAGTAAAAACTCTAAAGTGCAGCATCTCTGTTCCTCTGCAGGGTATCTTACAAAGATAGTGTAAGTTAACGGTATAGCCTAAAACTTAGAATTTCTGCTCCTCAGTTTTGTCCTCTGTCTCTGCCTACTCCCTATAATCAGTGAGATTTTTTTCCCTGTAAGATTTTTTTCCCTGTAAGACTTAGTTCAGGAGTGTATAGTGAGAAGGCAGTGGAGGAGCAGAAGCATTTATTTTGCAGGGGATCTTGTTTGATTGCTTCCTTATGTGGTTTTTGTAGAAAGAATTTACAAAGCAGGTCCAGACCAGCGGGGTGCTGATGGTCTTCTCCCAGGCCTGGATTGAGGAGCTCTACCATCAGGTGCTTGAGAGAAACATGCTTGGAGAAGCTGGCTACTGGGGCAGTCTAGAAGATAACAGTCTTCCTCTCATCACCATGTTGACTGGTCAGTGACTTATTACATAATTCTATGACCCTCAGTAAGGTAAAGGGGTTCATACTCTAAATGTCTTTCTTAAAGAAGGAAAGACTTTTAAGCAGTCCATGAAACCATCCACAAAACTTCCTTGGAAATAAGTAACAGTACCATGGAAAGATCATGAATCGACCTCCGAGATTATTCTTTCTCTATGTGAGACTCTGTAGGTTTAACAACTCCCATTAGATAAGACTTACTTAGCATTTATGTCTATTAGTATGAAACTATAAGCCTCTTCTGAAATATAAAGTAGTATGTGGGCTTAAAGCCCAGAATGACTTCTGGAAACTAATATAAATTGTGCTAATAGAGACCCTAAATATTCAATGCTCTTGGGAATTTTCCAGTAATGTAAAATGATTGATCTTAAACTTGACTTCCTTCCCACTTTCTGTTCTAAACGTCCTTTCTTCCCTGCCCAGCTGTGACAGGATTTAAAATAATGTCATAATGCCAGATAGCTTCACAGCATCTTTATTTTCAGTATCCAGAATTTGAAAACCCTGTTAACTATTAGAAATATCACATGAGGACATAGAGAAAAGTATGGAGGAAACTAGAGTACTACTCTGGTAAATGTGATACTAGGTATTGCACTCAGGACCTCATGACTTTTTTTTAGGACCCCGTGATTTTAAGTTAAAAGTTCTAGCCACTGTACCACCTCCCAGGCCAAAATTAAATGTGTGGTATGTTTAAGAGAGACGGACAGGCAGAGACACCAACAGAGACAGAGACAGAGAGATCAAAACACTGGATTATCATTTTTATGCAGTACTGGGAATTAAACCCAGAGCATTACACATGCAAGGCATGCGTTCTATCATTGAGCCACTTCCCTGGTTCATAAAACCATATATATATTGCAAAATATATTTCTTGCAATATATATATATATATATATATATATTGCAAATTTTTTTTTAATTTTTTAACTTATTTTTTATTTAAGAAAGGATAAATTAACAAAACCATAGGGTAGGAGGGTTACATCTCCACACAATTCCCACCACCCAATCTCCATATGCCCTCCCCTGATAGCTTTCCCATTCTCTATCCCTCTGGGAGCATGGACCCAGGGTCGTTGTGGGTTGCCACAGGTGGAAGGTCTGGCTTCTGTAATTGCTTCCCCACTGAACATGGATGTTGACTGGTCAGTCCATACTCCCAGTCTACCTCTCTTTTCCCCTAGTAGGGTGGGTCTCTGGGGAAGCAGAGCTCCAGGGCACATTGGTGGGGTCTTCAGTCTAGGGAAGCCTGGCCGGCATCCTGATGGCATCTGGAACCTGGTGGCTGAAAAGAGAGTTAACATACAAAGCCAAACAAATTGTTGAGCAGTCATGGACCCAAAGGTTGGAATAGTGGAGAGGAAGTCTTAGGATCGGTACTCGCTGCAAACTCTAGTGTACTTCTCCTTTCAGGTATATATTTTGCACTAGTTTATGGATAAGTGTGAACATATGCTCTCTCTCACAGAACCTGGTCTATATCTAGGTTTTGGGACTTTGTTAGAAAGTGAACCACCTGGGATGGAATTAGAGAATACTATGAAAGGAAAGGTGTCACCCGAGTAATGAAGCTGAAGGGTTGTCATTCCACACCTGAAGTCTCTGGACAGTCTGAGCTGAAATGTGTTGAGGTGGCAATCGTTGCATTGATTAGGTTGCGATCGGCAGATGCAATATTATTTTATATGGATTGGGAGAGGCATGCGGGAAAGTGGGCCCTATCCTAAAGTTCCAGGACTGGGGGAAATATAGGCTCTCTAGTGGAGATGTGAGGTTCCTGCTGTCTTAGGGTTCAAAAACACAATGGATAGTTAATGTTATCATCACATTATTTGGTAATTGGGTTAACTTTGAAAAGTCCTTTTGTTACAGTTTGCTGTATAGTATCCAGTATCTTGTATGTAGCTGTGCCATTGGTTGCTTCTGATCTACTTGGTCTAGGTTTTTGAGACAGTCTGCATATCAAATACACAGCCTATATATTAAAAAGACTTAGTCTTTGTTGAAAAACTTCGAGACATACAATAAATTTTCCCCCTCATATTAATTAACTAGTGATTTATATGACTACACTTTACTAGGAGTGTACATAAACACCATTCTCATCACCAAAAGACTATGTCCCATCCCAGCCACCCACCCCCACCCTCCACCGGCCCAGGAAGCTGCATGTCTACCCCTCACCACAGGGTTTTTACTTCGGTGCCCTACTTACAATTTAGTCAAATCCTGCTTTTAGTTTCCCGTTCAGATCTTCTTTCTCAACTTCTGTTGATGAGTGGGATCATCCCATACTCATCTTTATCTTTCTGACTTAGCTCACTTAACATAATTCCTTCTAGCTCTGTCCAAGATGGGTCAGAGAAGGTGGGTTCATTGTTCTTGATAGCTGTACAGCTTTCTCAGCCACTCATCTGTTGTTGGGCACCTGGTTTGCTTCCAGGTTTTAGCTATTATGAATTGTGCTGCTATGAATATAGGAGTACACACCTCTTTTTGGTTGGGTGTTATGGAGTCCTTGGGGTATAAGCCCAGGAGAGGAATTACTGGATCATATGGAAAGTCCATGTCTAGCCTTCTGAGAGTTTTCCAGACTGCTCTCCACAGAGGCAATTTACATTCCCACCAGCAATGTAAAAGGGTTCCTCTGTCCCCACAGCCTCTCCAGCATTTGTTGCTGCTGTCCTTTTTGATGTATGCCATTCTTACAGGGGTGAGGTGGTATCTCAATGTTGTCTTAATTTGCATTTCTCTGACAATAAGTGACCTAGAGCAGTTTTTCATATGTTTGTTAGCCTTTTGGATCTCCTCTAGGTGAATGTTTTGTTCATATTCTCTGCCCATTTTTGGATGGGGTCATTTGCTTTTTTGGTGCTAAGTTTGCTGAGCTCTTTATATATTTTGGTGATTAGTTTCTTGTCTGATGTATGGCATGTGAAGATCTTCTCCCATTCTGTGAAAGGTCTCTTTGTTTAATAGTTTCTTTGGATGTGCAGAAGCTTTTCAATTTGATGTAGTCCCATTGGTTTGTTTCTATTTTAGTCTTTCTTACAATTGGGTTTATTTCAGCAAAGATGTCCTTGAGGTGTAGGTGGGCAAGTGTTTTACTAATGTTTTCCTCTAAGTATTTGATTGTTTCTGGTCTAACATCCAGGTCGTTGATCCATTTGGAGTTGATTTTTTTTGTTTCTGGTGAGATAAAGTGGTTCAATTTCATTCTTTTGCATGTTACAACCCAGTTTTCCCAGCATCATTTATTGAAGAGAGCCTCCTTCTTCCATTTAATACTTTGGGTCCCCTTATCAAAGATTAGATGTCCATAGGTGTGGGGGCTTATTTCTGGGCTTTCAATTCTGTTCCACTGGTCTGTGTGCCTATTTTTGTTCCAGTACCATGCTGTTTTGATGATGATGGCTTTATGATATAGTTTAAGATCTGGGAGTGTGATGCCTCCATTTCTGTTTCTTTTCCTCAAGATGGTTTTGGCAATTCTAGGTGTTTTCAGGTTCCAGATAAATGATTGTAGTGTTTGTTCTATTCTCTTAAAGAAGCTTGATGGAACTGTGATGGGTATTGCATTAAATTTGTATATGGCTCCGGGGAGAATATTCATTTTGATGATATTTATTCTTCCAATCCATGAGCATGGGATGTCTTTCCATCTTGGTATCAGTTTCTATTTCCCTGAGTAGCGACTCATAGTTTTCAGTATACAAGTCTTTCACTTCTTTGGTCAACTTTATTTCTAGGTATTTGATTGATTTTGCTGAAACAGTAAATGGGAGTGATTTCTGGATGTCTTCTTCTTCATATTTAGTGTTTGCATAAAGAAATGCCACTGATTTTTGTACATTGATTTTCTAGCCTGACACCTTGCTATATTGCCTAATAACTTCCAGTAGTTTTCTGCTGTATTCTTTAGGTTTTTCTATGTATACTATCATATCATCTGCAAATAGTGAGAGCTTGACTTCTTTATTGTTGTGCGCGGGGCACGGAGAAGAGAGAGAGGGTTTTCGGAGCGAAGAGGAAACACAAATCTTTATTTGCACTGGCACCTCAGAGTTGGGTGCTAGAGAGGCAGGTTGGGCCACATGGAGGTAGCGAAAATGGCCGCCTCAGGCAGTAACCTTTCCTGCATCTGAGCACCGAAGTGGAGCACTGGCAAGAGAGTGAGGTGCATAAGAAGAAAGGCTTTTATAGGAGTAGCTTTCATGAGAATGGGAAGGGGGAGGAGTAACCATAGCACTCCAGGATAGGATAATAACTCTCATGAGAATGGGAGGGGGGAGGAGTAACCAAAGCACTCCAAATATGGCGGGGATATAGACAATGCCCTGAGGGCACAACATGGCTGAACAGGCACTCCGAGAATGTCCCAACTCTTGTGGGAACTAGCAGTAGCCTGAGGGGACAACATGGCAGATGTGACTGCATCGGCACAATTTCCCAGCACTTCTTCCCTTCCAATCTGTATTCCTTTGATTTCTTTCTCTTGCCTGATTGCTATGGCAAGAACTTCCAATACTATGTTGAATAGTAACGGTGACAGTGGACAGCCCTGTATAGTCCCCGATCTGAGGGGGAATGCTTTCAGCTTCTGTCCATTGAGTATGATGTTGGCTGTAGGTTTGCTATATATAGACTCCACTATCTTGAGGAATTTCCCATCTATTCCCATTTTTTGTAGAGTTTTGAGCATGAATGGGTGTTGGATTTTGTCAAAGGCTTTCTCTGCATCTATTGAGATAATCATGTGGTTTTTGGCTTTGCTTTTATTCATGTGGTGAATGACATTGATTGACTTACATTGATTGGATGTTGAACCAGCCTTGCATTCCTGGATGAATCCCACTTGGACATGGTGAACAATCTTTTTGATGTGCTGCAGTATCCGGCTGGCCAAGATCTTGTTTAATATTTTGGCATCTATGTTCATCAGAGATATTGGTCTGTAGTTTTCCTTTTTTGTGGTGTCCCTATCAGCTTTTGGTATTAGGGTGATATTAGCTTTTGGTATCAGGGTGATTTTGGCTTCATAGAAGGTGGAAGGGAGTATTCCTGTTTCTTCAATCTTATGGAAAAGCTTAAGAAGTATGGGTATTAACTGTTTCCTGAAAGTTTTGTAGAATTCGTGAAGCCTTCTGGTCCAGGACTTTTGTTGTTGGGGAGATTCTTAATAACGGTTTCAATTTCTTTGTCTGTGATTGGTGCATTTAGATTTTGTAGTTCTTCTTGGTTCAGTTTTGGAAGGACATATGTTTCTAGGAATTGTTCCATTTCTTCCAGATTCTCTAGCTTGGTGGCGTATCGTTCTTCATAGAAGTTTTACAGGATTCTCTGGATTTCTGTGGTGTCAGTTGTGATATCTCCTCCATGGTTTACAATTCTATTAATTTGAGTTCTCTCTTTTTTGTTTGTTGAGTCTGGGCAGGGGGTTGTCAATTTTGTTTAATCTTTCAAAGAACCAACATTTGGCTTCATTATCTTCTGTTCTTCAGACAGGCAGAGAGACCAACAGAGACAGAGACAGACCAAAACACTGGATTATCATTTTTATGCAGTACTGGGAATTAAACCCAGAGCATTACACATGCAAGGCATGCATTCTATCATTGAGCCACTTCCCTGGTTCATAAAACCATATATACATATTGCAAAATATATTTTTTGCAATATATATATATATATATTGCAAAAAAATGTATTTTTCAAAAGTAGCCATTCATGGCTTGACCATGATATGAGACTCTATAGTCTCCTTGAGTCCCACTAAATAATATTTATTTAATACTTACATCCATGTTAGTGTGAAACTATAAGCCTTTTCCGGGAATATAAAAAGTAAAGATCAGGGAGCACTCAAAAGGTAAAATTTCTGGGGGCCAGGAGGTGGCATGCTGGGTTAAATACACACAGTATGAAACATAAGGACCCACTCTAGGATCCAGGTTCAAGCCCCCAGTTCCCCACCTGCATAGGAGAAAGCTTCACAAGTGGTAAAACAGGTCTGCAGGTGTCTTTCTCTTTCCTTCTCTATTTTCCAATTCCCTCTCAATTTCTCTCTGTCTTGTCTAACAAAAACATGGAGTAAAATGGCTGCCAGGCACAGTAGATTCTTAGTGCAGGCACTGAGCCCCAGCAATAACCCTGTAGGAAAAAAAAAAAAAAAAGGTAAAATTTAGCTGAGCACCTAGACTGATTTCTGAGCTGAGCTACCATCTCATATCAGCTAACAAGACACATAGAGCTCAGGCTTATCAGATGCTGTCTCCACTGTCCATAGTACCATACATCCCCATACAGCTCAGTATGGTTCTACAACTTGCATAGCATACTGACTGGAACAGAGCTGAACTGAAGCAGGACTGTACTATAGGGAAACAGAATCTGTTGTATGGTAGGTATATATATATATGTTGTGTGTATGTATGTATGTATGGTAGCTATAAGTATGTTAAGTACTAAGAGCTCTTGCAAAGTGAGAGTAGGTTTTTAGCAGGTGAGACCCAGCAATTGAGAAATTTGGGGTGAATCACTTTTAGAAATCAGGAAGAATCATGTTAAATGAGATAAGCCAGAAAAAGAAGGATGAATATGGTAGGATCTCACTCAGAGGCAGAAGTTGAAAAATAAGAATAGAAGGAGAAACACAAAGCAGAACTTGGACTGTGTTGCATGTATTACACCAAAGTAAGTGACAATGGGTGGGTAGGGGAGGAGGTTCAGGTCCTGGTGCATGATGGTAGAGGAGGACCTATGTTGGGGGTGTTAGTGTATCTTGCATCAAACTGAGAAACTTTACAAATGTACCAACAACTGTATTTACCCTCAACTATAGACTATTAATTCCCCCAATATTTTTTTCTTTTTCTTTTTAATTTTTATTTATAAAAAGGCAACACTGGCAAAAACCATAGGATAAGAGGGGTACAACTCCACAGAATTCCCACCACCAAAACTCCATATCCCAGCCCCTCCTCTGATAGCTTTCCTATTCTTTACCCTCTGTGAGTATGGACCCAAGGTTATTGTGGGATGCAGAAGGTGGAAGGTCTGGCTTCTGTAACAGCTTCCCTGCTGAACATAGGCGTTGGCGGGTAGATCCATACTCCCAGTATGCCTCTCTCTTTCCTTAATGGGACAGGATTTTGGGGAAGCAGGGGACCAGCACACATGGTGGGGTCATCTGCCCAGGGAAGCCCAGTTGGCATCATCTTAGCATTTGGAACCTGGTGGCTGAAAGAATAGTTAACAGTTTTTTAAGATGTGCAGTGAAATCTGACCACATCAGGTAAATTCCTGGTCACTGTCTGGCTTTTGGTGTCTTGGCTGCAGAATTAGGTAGAATTGAGGGAAGAAAGGATGGGTTGGCATTCAGGATCACTGTCAGGTGATCTATTAATATGTATTTTACTAATTATGATGATATTTATATCCATTTGGAAAATAGGAACCTATAGAACTGTGAGGAATTTATTCAGTCTACCACATGGGCTCCGTCTTTCTTTACAAATTCCTTTCAGTAGGGATGAAAGGTACTGCCCAGAGCCTGTAGGTTCTTTGGAATTTATATGCCAGCTAGTCATGCCTGCTTTCATTTTCAAATACCTTGGTTTCTGCCAAAATTAATCTTTATTAATCTGTTACCTAACCTTTATAAAAATCATTCATTATATATAAAAGTGAAAAAAATAACAGGCTTTTCACAATAACCATATTTATTAGTCACCATGGTTAGTCAGCCATCTTTGTTATGTATAATAAAACTTTAAATTCAATAATAATGTCAATAATAAAATTATCTGACTATAAATAAATGAGAGTTAATTATAGATTTTTTCATAAGAATTTATCATATGTAACAGTGGATATTTGCTGGGGAATAAATGAATATTGTTGTGGCTATTTGTTTTTAACTGGTATGTTCTAGACAAGGAAAATTTTGCTCTTTTTTCCATGACAGATATCGATGGCTTAGAAAGCAGTGCAATTGGGGGGCAATTGATGGCCTCAGCTTCCACAGAGTCTCCTTTTACCCAAGGGAGGAGAATTGATGACTCCACAGTGGCAGGTAATGCCTTGGGTCTTGATTTAATGACTATACATACATCTCATGTGTTACCAGCAATTAAATTATTATGGGGAAGCATTTCGTGCTGTCATAAATGAGTTAACATTTTGCCTTGGCAGGAAAAGTATGTGATGATGATAAAGTACATTCACATCATCCTATCATACTGCTGATGGTACAATATTCATTATTTATAAGTACAAAGTGAGACACAATCCAATAAAGCACATTAAACTGTATTTCCTCTACTATGTACAATATAGTATTGCTGATTCAGTAGTAAAAAGTCCCGTACCATTAATCACTAAGTTTTCTTTAATTCTGTTTACATAATATCACTCACATTCTTTCATATTCCAGGTGTGGCATTTGCTCGCTATATTCTGGTTGGCTGCTGGAAAAACTTGATTGATACTTTATCAACCCCTTTGACTGGCCGAATGGCAGGAAGCTCCAAAGGGCTGGCCTTCATCCTAGGAGCGGAAGGCATCAAAGAGCAGAACCAAAAAGAACGTGATGCCATCTGCATGAGCCTTGATGGGCTACGGAAAGCTGCACGACTGAGCTGTGCACTAGGTACCAGTGGGAGTAGCATTGCTGATCCATGGACTGAGGGATACCCCTGTGGACTCTGGGGAATGGTACTAGTAGGAAACAAGTTTTGCAGAAGGGATTTTGATAAGTGAATAGTTAGATAATTGACTCAGTGACGATAATAACTGTGCTTCCTTTAAAGGAGTTGCAGCTAATTGTGCCTCAGCCCTTGCCCAAATGGCAGCTGCCTCCTGTGTCCAGGAAGAGAAAGAGGAAAAGGAAGTTCAAGAACCTAATGATGCCATAGCACAAGGTAACATCTGAAGACCCAGAATATACCTGACACAGTGTACACACACCTTCACATTAGTTCATTATGTATTTCATCTGTGCACCACTAATCATGAGACCCCACTGGACCACAGCCTGGATATGTTTTACGTGCCTGACCCTACAGAGTGCTTACAGTCGATTAATTCCTATCAAGATAAGAGACAGCCTGACTACTGACAACCGGGAAAGTATACCTGGCTGCTAACAGGACTCCACCAAAACCCCAGAGGCCACCTGTCTGAATTATTCATAGCTCTATTATCATCTGGCCACTGACTTTGGCACCTCATAGAGTGTATATTTAACTACTAACTACTCAGCCTATATTAGGAAAGGCAAAATGACCAGCTTTCTGAAAGGGAAGTTATGCAGATATTAGATGTCTATGAGGGGAGGCTCTGGAGATCTTTGCTTTCATCAGAGAAAACACTGCTGTCTTTATGTGTGTGTGTGTGTGTGTGTGTGTGTGTGTGTGTGTACTCCAGAAAGAGATAATTTTTAACTTTTTAAAACTGGTGAATAGAGTAGATGATTATCTTATTATAAGGAGAAGATGCCCTTCCTAATAGCAGTGGATGATGCTAGGACTCTTGGTTCAAGTTGTTATAGTACTATGTGGCAAAGTATATAGAATAGTCACAGAAATGGCAAATTTTAGCTGATACAAACAAATAGAAACAAATTAGGACAATGCTTCTCAAACTTGAGTAATAATATTAACATATGTATATATTTACATATGCTGTTAAGTTGCCAGAAAAGTCATAATGTATTTTTTCTGTTTTTTTTTCCAACTGAATCCTGACTGTTCTACATATGGTAACATGTAGATTATTAGAAAACAAATCAGTTCTTCCAGATCTCCAGTGCTAACTGAAAACAAGAATATCATAATGTTATTTGATATTTGCAAAAACTCTTTCATCTAAAGTTCTTAAACTATAAGACTAGATTTAAAAGTCAGGCCTGGCAAAATAGCTTACTTGGCTAATGTGTTGTTCTCCTTTATACTTTAGCTACCTCTCTACCTCACTGTCTCTATTTAAAAGTTAAAGAAAAAGGGGGTCAGCACAGTGGGTTAAACACACGTGGCACAAAGCACAAGGACCTGCGTAAGGATCCCGGTTCAAGCCCTCGGCTCCCCACCTGCAGGGGAGTTGCTTCACAGGCAGTGAAGCAGGTCTGCAGGTGTTTATCTTTCTCTCCCCCTCTCTGTCTTCCCCTCCTCTCTCCATTTCTCTCTGTCCTATCCAACAACAACGACGTCAATAGCAGAGATAATAATAACCACAACAACGAAAAAAACAACCAGAGTAACAAAAGGAAAAAAATGGCCTCCAGGAGCAGTGGATTTGTGGTGCAGTCACCGAGCCCCAGCAATAACCCTGGAGGCAAAAAAAAAATTTTTTTTTAAAAGCTAATAGTCAAATTATACACAAATGAAAAATAAAGTCAATATCACATACATCTGTTCTAATGTTAAATAATGCCTTGATGACAATCAGTTCTCCTTTACAATAGGAATGTGGTTATATTGTTTTTCCACCAGACCTAACTTTCAGTGACTTCAAAACTTTATTCATGGACGATATTTTCATTTGGTCCTGCCTTTGCATTTTACATAACTGGCTGCTTATGTCACCTTCTGCTTCTTATCTCATTTGTCATCTATAATTTTTAAAGTATTATTTGAAGATCGCAAATGCAAGTGTAAACTCAGTGAATTATAATATATAAATAATATTCAACTGAAAAGCTGCCATTGCTTTATTCCAAGTGTTCATATGTATGTTGTTTTCAATGAACATGAGCCCATAGTATGAAATAAATTAAAAAATTGCCAGCCACCAGAAACTCACTTTTATTTTGAGCACACAGAGTCTTTGCCCAAATGGCTTCGCTTGGGTTCAGTACATGAAATCTCATTGGCATTGCCATGGCTGATCAGGAACCAAGGGTGGGCCTGGAAGAACAGCGTCACCAGCTTAGGATGATCCAGTTCTGGAACCACAGAGTTGAGGCCACCAGTGTCTATGGGACCCGTTGACTAGGCAGATTGCATGATGAACTACAGGGACCTGTCATGGAGGAGTTTACTTCCAGTGATGTCTCCTTGCTTCCCATTTTGCCTTTGCACTATAGCACAATCTTTCCCTTTCATCCATTCTTCCTGTCTGCCTCCCTTATTGAGACTGTTAATTTAATAAATGTCTTTCTGGCACAGTGAAACTAAAAGTGGAGCAGAAACTGGAGCAGATTGGGAAGCTGCAGGGAGTATGGCTGCACACAGCCCATGTCTTATGCATGGACGCCATCCTCAGTGTGGGCTTAGAAATGGGAAGCCACAACCCAGACTGCTGGCCTCATGTGTTCAGGTATCTTGATGGGATCCCACCCCTGCCTTGGGAGCCTTGTGGGTGGTAGGCTGGAGCAGACTCAGCTCTTAAATAGACTATGGAAATTCATACAGTTGGAATAAGCTCTGTTGTTGTGCGTGGGCCGCTGAGATGAGAGAGACAGGGTCCGGAGCAAAGCGGAAACACAAATCTTTATTTGCACTGGCACCTCAGAGTTGGGTGCTAGAGAGGCAGGTTGGGCCACATGGAGGTAGCGAAAATGGCCGCCTCAGGCAGTAACCTTTCCTGCATCTGAGCACCGAAGTGGAGCACTGGCAAGAGAGCGAGGTGCAGAAGAAGAAAGGCTTTTATAGGAGTAGCTTTCATGAGAATGGGAAGGGGGAGGAGTAACCATAGCACTCCAGGATAGGATAATACCTCTTGTGAGAATGGGAGGGGGGAGGAGTAACCAAAGCACTCCAAATATGGCGGGGATATAGACAATGCCCTGAGGGCACAACATGGCTGAACAGGCACTCCGAGAATGTCCCAACTCTTGTGGGAACTAGCAGTAGCCTGAGGGGACAACATGGCAGATGTGACTGCATCGGCACAATTTCCCAGCAAAGCTCTAAGCAAGAGATTGAAAAGAGGAAAGGAAATGTAAAGATTCAACTTTTTTCTTCTAAAATAATTTAGTGGCAGAACTAGATTTATGACTTATCTACTGACATTGACTATGAGAAGCAGCTATATTACCCAAGGGGAAAATGATTTAAAAAAATAGTAAATGGCAAAAAAACTATGTAAGTTAAGTCAACTATGACAACCTAAAAGGTGGCCCTGTGTCAGCAATATGGCATTGTTTTATTTTTATTAGTTTCCTCTTTAGTTAAAGGACTTTTTTGATAAATGCATTCAAGGGATACATAAAGTTAGAGATACATACTTTGAGTATATATATGTACATAATGCCAAAGGCAAAATTTAGCTCTAGACTTTGCATCAAAATTAAAAGAAACATCCCCCAACAATTTATATTATTCAAACCTATATAGTAAAAATGAAGCAATAGCTTCACAATTCTATGTCTTAAGACAAAAACATGTCTCCTAGATTGTAGCATCCATACAGACTCAGTACAAAGGCAAGCATACTCCCACTGGAACAGGCACAGAAAGGAGGTCAGGCAGTTTCTTAACCATCTTCTCAACATGCCCAGTGCCTCACATTGAGTGAAGCTTCTGCAGAACAGCAGTGCCACAAAGGAAGACAGCCCCCCAAGGCTCAAGTCTGGCATTTTATCCACAGCACAATCAGATCTGGGTTTACCTTCTCAAAGCAAATACAGCCATGAACATTTGAGGAGTTTCAAGTCGGGAGCATACAGATCATTCAGACAAGATTGGGCATGTTCAGGGTGGTATACTAAATGAACTTGAGAGAGAGAGAGAGTGCTGGCACTCGCGTGGGTGGCCTCTCAGCATAGGTAAGCCTTGTTACTGGCCTCTCATGTTAACTCTAGTGGCTAACAACAGAAAAAGGACCAGGAGACCATTTCAATCACAAATTATCTATTTTATTGTACAGAAGGCAGGGTTTAAGTAGCAGAAGGGAACCAAGGACATTTTTCACATGAGGCAATAGTGGTGGGCTTTGAAGGTCAGAACCTTCATGGTGAAAGTTCTAAGGAATGAAAAGAATTGATTGTGGTAAAGGGGAGTTCCAGAGTGATTAGTGGCAAGAGAGAAGCAGACAGAAAAGAGCCTTGAAGGCAGAGAGATAAGATAGAAGAGTTAGGCCAAAGTGGAGGAGGAGGTGAATAGAAAGAAGGGCCTTTTAGTCAAGGCAGAATGGAGTATTGTGATCAAAAGCAGGTCAACTATAGTGAACTTTAAGCAGGCAAACCATTTGGTTTATAACAAGGAAATGAGTTCCGTGTTAGGGGGGATAGGTTCTTATGATGCTTGGGAGATTGACAAGGGGAAACTGAGTCAGGAAAGCTTTTCCTCCATGCTCAACCCCTGAAAGGGAGAGACTGACAGGTGGAATATCTTTTCAGACCTCCATCTTTATGATGGCAGTTCCCCTATGCTCTTACCATGCTTTCACAATTAACCCCACAAGAGAGAGCAGTGGGTGGGGAGAGTATGGCCTGTTGCTCTTCCTCACACTCAGGAAAGAAAAAGAAAAAGAAAAATATTTAAACTACCAGAACTATAGAGGGAATAGAAAAATTGTCAGATTATAGAACATTATAGTTGATTATTTGGTATGATCATTACTATAATTAAACGTATTCTTAAGAACAATCTCAGTTTCTAATTGGGAACCATTTAAACGCTGGCAGTTATACCACATGTTGTGACTCTTGTTTGTGTTTACTATAACTAGGAGACCATCCTACCTCAACCCTGACATTAGTGAACTATCAGGACCAAATGGGCCCTGCAGGTCAGAACCCCTGAGAGAAGGCCCATGTTAGCAGAGAATCATTTATTCTAGAATCCCAAAGTCCTCAAATTCTAATCAGAGGTCTAGGTAGTGGGGAAGAGGACCCTTTAGGAAAACTTGCTTAAATAGCCAAAATTTAGATAAGCCAGTAAGCTTTGTTACCCAACTTTCTTCCACTACAGAAGAGAATCTGAGAAATTCTTGCTCCCTTTCCAGAATAGTTAATCCAGCTCAAAAAAAAAAAAAAAAAAAAAAGGTATATATTGTGAGTGAAGAAAGCATAAGAAAGAACTGGGTGGTGGTCCACCCAGTAGGGTACACTTCTTACCATGCTCAAAGACCTGGGTTCAAGCCCCCAATCCCCACCTGAAGAGGGGAGACTTCACAAGTGTTGAACCAGTGCAGCAAGTGTCTTTCTCTCTCTCTCCCTCTTTGTCTTCTCCCTCTCCTCTCAATTTCTCTCTATCCTATCAAATATGGGGGGGGGAGTGGGAAATGTCTTTCAGGAGCAGTAGGTTGTTATGTAGGCACCAAACCTCAGCATTAACTCCGGTGGCAATTTAATAAAGAGAGAGAATTAAAAAAAAAAAAAGATTAAGAAAGTTGCAAAGTTGACTGAACATTTTTTGATTCACTATGGAATTTATGGAGCTGCCTTACCAGAGCTATAAGGCCTAATGGTTGCTTGCCTATGACTCTCTCTAGGGTGTGTGAGTATGTGGGCACACTAGAGCATACCCATTTCAGCGATGGCACTACTCAGCCTGCTCTGACCATCAGCCAGCCTTCAAAGGCGTCTGGAAGCTCTGGACTGCTTGGAGACCTGGAGTGTGAAGATTTATCTCATGAGCAGAACCAGGAGCAAGAACGTTCCCTGAGCTCGGCCCCTGTCATCCAGCCCCTTTCCATCCAAGAACTCATTAGGGAAGGTGGCCGGGGCCGGACCTCTGATTTCCGTGGAGGCAGCCTCATGACTGGAAGTAGTGCTGCCAAGGCAGTGCTCACACTCTCCACACAGGCTGACAGGTATGAGCGCCCATTCTCACCACACAGTTTGTCTGTTGGCAATACCACATCCATCACTATGGTTCATAAGCACTCCTGGGATTATTTGATTTTTCATCTAGTCATTTAAACTTCTTTTGATTTTTTTTTTCAAAAATATTTCTCTCCCCTAGTCCCCCACACTTAGAATGAATTCTCAGTAACTCCTTGAGATTAGCTATTTTCATTTACTAATTTACTACAGTATGTAGATATTCCCTTTTCCTGCCTCTCCATCATAACCACTGTGATAGTGGTCATCTGGAAAGTAGTTAACAGGTGGGGTATAATATTATATACAATATGTATATTATAAAAAATATAGTATTTTTCTACTAGAAAATGGAGAATAAATTGTGGAACTCAAAATCTAGACAATATTAAAATTAGACATTTAAAATCCCAAAAGGATTTTTTTTAAATGTCAGTATTTAATCTACTAATTCGCGTCTCAAAACTTGTGCCTCAAAAAAAAAAATGTGCCTCATATTATTTATTCCTTCAAAAGGAACTCTTTATTCCATTTTTATTTGTGATGCTCTCCCTTACCCAGCATGTGTCATACTTCATGGATACCTCTCCTTCCAGTGCCACCATATATGTAGAGGGTAGGCTGTGGTCTGTCCCAATAGCATTGAGAAACCAGCTCGTTTCATTCCTTATAAATGGCACACCCGGTTGAATGCACACATCACCGTGCACAAGAACCCAAGTTCAAGCCCATGCTCCCTACCTGCAGGGGGTAAGCTTCACAAGCAGTGATGCAAGTCTGCAGGGTTCTCTTTCTGTCTCCCCCCTTCCCTCTCAATTTCTCTCTGGCCTATTGAATAACATTTTTAAAAAGGAAAAGTAGAGGAAGAAGAGGTGAAATGGCCACCAAGAGCAGTGGCACCAAGTCCCAGCTATAACCCTCTTAGCAAAACAAGAAGGGGATTGGGTGGAGGCACACCTGGTAGAGCACATATGTTTCAGTGCTCCAGGACGTGGGTTCAAGCCTTGCCTGTCCCATCCTGCAGAGTTAACAACTAGTGTTGAAGCAGTGCTGCAGGTGTCTTTCCTATCCTTCTCTGCCTCCCTCTTTCTTTCTTGATTTCTCCCTGTCTCTATCCAAAAACTAAATATTTTTAAAAGAGATAAATTCCAGAAATATTTAGGAATAAAAATCATATATGCTAGTCTTGTCCTTGTACTCATTGAGGAGGGAAGAGTACTTATAGGATTTTGGTTGATTCTGACTTTATATCCTCCCCAGACCTAAGCCCAGCATTACACTCATCAAATGTGGTCCAACAAAAGTTTCAGTTGAGTCTGTTAACTTTTCCTTAATACCACTTATAAAACAGAAACAGTGTTTTCTAAGGATTCAATACCCAATTATTCTACTTCTGAAAACAATGCTTTTTCTGTCTTCCAGTTTATATTAAAGTGTTTTATGAATGTCCACCATAACTGAGCTAGGTCATGAGGTTATAGTTTTTTCTTTTTTTTTTGGTTTGGTTTGGTTTTTATTGGATTTTTGTTTTTGTTTTTGCCTCCAGGATTAACTCTGGAGCTTGGTGCTAGCACTACAAATCCACCACTCCTGGTGGACTTTTTTACATTTTTTTTCTCAGTAGGACAGAGAGAAATTGAGAGGGGGTGGGGGAGGTAGAGAGGGAAAAAGAAAGATACTTACATACCTGCTTCACCACTTGTGAAGCATCCTCCCCATGCAGGTGGAGAGTGGGGGCTCGAACCCAGGTCCTTGCTCATGGCACTGTGTGTGCTTAACCAGGTGTGCCACCATCCGGCCCCTATGATATTATTATTTTTTTAACCACAGTGTTTAGCTCTGTTTACTGATAGTGTCAGAATATGAACTTGAGACCTCTAACATTCATGTTCTTTTTTATTATTGATATATTTATTGATTTATTTCACATTCATGTTCTATGTGCTGTTGCTTCGCTAGTTTCTTTTCCTCAAATATTTTTTTAAATATCTTGATTATGATTATGAGATGGCTCACCATGCAAAAGAAAAACTTCAGAGTGTTGAAATAGTGTTGTCTCTCCTTTTTATGTCTCTTCTGTGTCTCCTCTTATTCTGCCTCCTTGTCTCTCACCCCATATCTGAAAAAAGAGTCTCCTGGGATGAGTGTAATCATGGATCCACGAAGCCCCAGCCCAAGAAGAAAAAAAAACTATGACTGCAAAGAAATTTAAATATATAAATAAAATATGGTTGGGCCCCTTCAGATTAAAATTTCATAGAGCAAACTCGCACTTATTAATAATAGATACAGTGAGAGTGTACTTTTATTATGTTTACACAGCATTTCTATTAATCACACCTAATGAAATTACTATAATCATTCAACCATAAAAACTTTGCTGAATTTTTTCCAAGAAGCACATTTTTTTGTTTCCTTCAGGCTCTTTGAAGATGCTACGGATAAGCTGAACCTAATAGCCTTAGGAAGTTTTCTTTACCAGCTGAAGAAAGCATCACAGTCCCAGCTTTTCCATTCTGTTACAGATACTGTCGATTACTCCTTGGTAATGCCAGGTAATTATTCTTGAATGAACTGTGCGTTAAAGTTAGCAGAAAGCAGCCCATGTCTCTGATACGCAGAGCTTGCCTGATGACTGGAATCCACATTTTCCTAGTGCATATCACCTTGGTTAAGCTCTAGTTTAAGGCAGTCTAATATGTGGGGTGGGAAGGAGTGAAAGTAGTATTTTTGTGAATGGAAAATGTTGTATCAGGGGCCAGGGGCAGTGGTGCAGTGGGTTAAGTGCACATAGTATGAAGCACAAGGACCTGTGCAAGGATCCTAGTTCAAGCACCCAGCTCTCCACCTGTGTGTGTGTGTGAGGGGGGGTCACTTCACAAGCAGTAAAGACCACTGAGCCTCAGTGATAACCTAGTACAAAAAAAAGGTATAGGTCAGTTAAATGTACCAGGCCCTGTATTAAACACCTTATGAATGTTATAATAGTTAATATTTAAAGCAACTTTGAGTCATGAGTACTGTTATCTCCATTTTATGGTGGGAAAGTTTATATGGTAGGAAAATTTGAGAGATATACCTCTGAATCAACATAACCCAGCCACTTGGCACCACTTGGTAGAGCCAAGATTTAAGCCCTGGCATCTCCAGTTCTTATACTTAAACACTAATTGTCTCCTCCTGTTCAATGGACATTATTTACATTTGCTACAGTAGGAACTTTGGACATGGTAGTGAGCCAGAGAGAAAACCCTGGCCTTGCTGAGTCTGAGATCCCTTAGTGGTTCTTGAAATCAGGTTCCTCTCTTAGTAAGCCTGCACCAAATAGTCCTACTGGCCTGAGCACAACCCTTTGATTTCCATCCTCTTTTTCTATTTTTTTGCATTGGTCAGACTGTTTCTGAGTTTGAACTGTCTTGTTTTTATGGCCTTGCCTCCTGTAGGAGAAGTTAAATCCACCCAAGACCGAAAAAGTGCCCTTCATCTGTTCCGCCTCGGGGATGCCATGCTAAGGATTGTAAGGGGCAAATCTAGGCCCCTCTTCCATGTGCTTCGCTGCTGGAGCCTCGTGGCACCTCACCTAGTGGAGGTGAGTTGTGGGGACATAGGAGGCTCCGGGAGCTACTGCAACAGAGCCAGTGCAGGGCTGTCCAGAGTGTACACTGAGAACACTGCAACCCAGAGCAATGAGAAGCTGCTCACCTCCTACTCCAACATAACAGACATGATCACTCTCAGGTTACACTTTATGGCATCAAAAAGCTCACTCCCAAGGGTAGAACTCCTTTGATCTCATTCTTACCCTATTTTTTACAGCTATATGATTTAACTAGATACCACACATAGCCAGTTTTTTTCATTCTGTGTGCTGTGATATCATCTGAGTCTGGAGTTCTAGATTCATGCATGAATATAGCAAGTCTTGTTATTTCTGTCAGTATCTTTTCTAATAGTTGGATATACCCAAAGAAATTCCCTTTAAGCTGGGGAACCACATGTTCTGGTTTCCCTAATAAAGGCAGTATTAGAATCCCTTCCACTCTCTAAAGGAAAGCAGTTTATGTGATAAGTAGTGTGGTAACTCTGTCTAAGCATCTCAGTACATTATGACTGACTGTTCCTAAGCTAACAGGACACTTTTGCAGCAATAACTTTTTTTAAGTCTCTTTTAAGGCTGAAGAGATAGCATAATGATTATGCAAAAAGGCTTCCATGCCTGAGGTACCAAAGGTCCCTGCTTCAATCCCCAGCACCACCTTAAGCCAGTAGAGCAGTGCTCTGGCAAAAAAACAAAAACAAAACGTCTGTTTAGTGCTTACCTATTGAAATATGATATCAAATAAAATTAATGTTTGAATTTAAATTACTAACACAAAAACATTCTAGTAAAGAAAAGGGTAGAAAGTAAAACTTAGTTATGGGGAAACAGATTGACTGTTATCTGTTACTAATAGTAAACCACCCCTAAAACCATTTATTTAGCTTGTGTTGTGATTCTACCAATCAGAAATTTAAACAGGGCTCAGATGGTTAACTTTCCTGGTTTGAGACAAGCGTGTGTGTCTGTGACCAGTTCTAGTACAAATACTGGAGCTAACTGGTTCATGGACAACCTTGACTGTTCCTCCCTGTGTCATCTCCCATCTTCCTATAGACTAGCCTCACTTAAGCACCTGATTCTTAGAATTCCAAACAAAAGCACAAGGACTAAACTCAAACCACCAATACTCTTTAGTTCTCTATATAATATTTATCACTCCAATGTCCAGTGCCAGTCATATGCCCATGCCCAGAGTCAGTGTGGAAAAGGATTATTAAAGGGCCTAAATAACCAAATTGCCAAACAGTTAGAGCTTGATTAGTGTGTTGTATCCATATCTCTGAGAGACAAATGATGCACCTCTTCTGTGTACGGTCTTAGTATGGGTAGGAGTGAGACTGTGGGCAAAGGTAAACTATTCTGGTGTCTTTAGAGTCAGCATCATTTACACTACCATGCTTTGTAAAGAAAAATGAAGAAATTAGTAGGAACTTACCTTTCCAGAAACTTGAAAATTGGAATATCATCTGACCAGTTGTTTAACTTATTAAAAATACAACTTTATGTTCACCTATACTTATGTCTTAAATTCTTACTATAACAGGGGTAACACTCCTACCCATACTAAGACCATACACAGAAGAGGTGCATCATTTGTCTCTCAGAGATATGGATACAACACACTAATCAAGCTCTAACTGTTTGGCAATTTGGTTATTTAGGCCCTTTAATAATCCTTTTCCACACTGACTCTGGGCATGGGCATATGACTGGCACTGGACATTGGAGTGATAAATATTATATAGAGAACTAAAGAGTATTGGTGGTTTGAGTTTAGTATAATGGTGCACCTGATAGAGAACACATATTATAATTCACAAGGACCTGAGTTCAAGCCTCCATATAAGGGGGAAGCTTTATGAATGGTAAAGCAAGTGCTGCAGGTCTCTCTCTCTTCCTCTCTCTCTCTCTCTCTCTCTTTCTCTCTCTCTTTCTCCCCCACCCCTCTCAATGTATCTCTATCTAAAATAAATAAATATAAAATATTTTAAAATCTTACTGTAATAGTAACACTGTTTCTGCCTCCTTACAATAAGGTAGATAAGGAAAACCATCAGAAGCTAGTTTCTTTTATATATTTTCCCTTTTGTTGCCCTTGTTTTTCATTGTTGTTGTAGTTATTATTGTTGTTATTGATGTCATCATCGTTAGATAGGACAGAGAGAAATGGAGAGAGGAGGGGAAAACGGGGAGAGAAAGAGAGACACCTGCAGACCTGCTTCACCACCTGTGAAGCGACCCCCCCCCCAGATGGGGAGCCGGGGCTCAAACCAGGATCCTTACACTAGTCCTTGCGCTTTGTGCCACGTGCGCTTAACCCACTACGCTACCACCCGACTCCCCCCAGAAGCCAGTTTCTTAATTTACTTTCTTCTATTTTATTAATAATTTAATATTGACTTACAAAATTGTAAGATAATGGGTACAATTCTATACAGTTCCCACCATTAGAGTTCTGTTTCCTATCCCTTCCACTGGAAACTGCAGCAACTAACTATATCTATGTATATATACTTTTCCCCATTTTTTTTAATGGTCCAGCCTTTACTCCCTTTCTAGCCCCTCCCCTACACTTCTTGCTATTTTTAAGTGTCTTTCCTTTTTCCTTCTTCTATGTCAGATAAGTGAAACCATGCCTGGCTTCCTCTGGTGGTTTCCAGATTTGCTTCCATTTCATTGATGGTATAAAAACAAGATTCCTGGTGACAAACACTTTGGGTCCTGATGAAATGGGGGTACAGACCCCTCTGATTTACTTCCCCTATTATTTACCCTCTGGGTGTATGGACCAAAATTCTTTTTGGGGTGCAGAAGATGGGAGTTCTGGCTTCTGTTTTGCTTCTCCACTAGTGTTGGTAGGTTGATCCATACCCCCAGCCTATTTCTGTCTTTCCCTAGTGTGGTAGGGGTCTAATGCCTAAATTCTTGACTGTATTTTCTCATGAACTTTGCAGGCTGCCTGCCATAAGGAAAGACATGTGTCTCAGAAAGCTGTTTCCTTCATTCATGATATACTGACAGAGGTTCTCACTGACTGGAATGAGCCCCCTCATTTTCACTTTAATGAAGCACTCTTCCGACCATTTGAGCGTATTATGCGGCTGGAGTTGTGTGATGAGGATGTCCAAGACCAGGTCAGTGTATCATAGCATTCAACAGCAGCAGCATCCATCACTAGCTCATGAAAAGTTTCCTGGCTGATGTTCTTCTGTGATCTTTGTATATTTCATCTTTTCAGTGGAATGTGAAAAACAAAAGCAAAAGAGCTTAAGCAATTTAGTTCAGGACATATGATTTGTAAATACTGAAATGGAGGTTCATAATCTAAGTAAATGTATTATACTGGCTTGTATTCTTATACCTAATCCATATTCACAATTACTACCATAACCCTTCCTGGGAGGCAAAAATGAAAGAAACCAACCAGATCTTTCATACCTAGAGTAAGAGTATGCTAGAAATATAGAGAGGCCACTCTCTACAGTCTACTAAAAATGGGGAAAAAATTAAAGACATTTTTAGAAATACCTTAACACAGTAACAAGAAAATGAATAATGCTAAAATGTCCCAAATTTCGTAACCAAGGGGAGTCAAAGAAGGCTGTAGAGACCTAAGACTGGCTTTGCTATAAACCATTTGCTATCAAAGGAAGCTGAGTTCTGTTTATCACATTGTTTTTTTCCAGTCTCTTCTAAGAAAAAGTTATTGAGTACTACTACCTCCTTCATCTTTGGCAGGTCATCACCTCTATTGGTGAGCTGGTTGAAGTGTGTTCCACCCAAATCCAATCAGGATGGAGGCCTTTGTTCAGTGCCCTTGAGACGGTGCACACTGGGAACAAGTGTGAGGTGAAGGAATACCTGGTTGGTGATTATTCCATGGGTAAGAGTGTGTAGTGATTTTATATACTGAGATTTTCAATATCTTTAACAGATTTTTTTTTGGAGGGGGGCGGCTGGTAGTTTATTGGTTCTTTGTTTTTGTGAAGTACTAAAGATTTTCTCTTAAGGGCTAAGGAGACAGCATAGTGGATATGCAAGAGATTTTCATGCCTTAGGCTCCAAGGTCACAGATGCAACACCCCCCACTACCAACCACCATAAGCCAGAACTGAGCAGTGTTCTGGTCTTTTTCTCTCTGTCTTCCTCTATATCAGTATCTCTTTGATTTAAAACAAAGCATTTTAAAGAAAGATTTCTCTCTGAAAAGATCATGTCATATTTCAACCAAACAATTTTACTTCTTCCTTCCCAGTTTAAATGCCTTATGTATTTTTCTTTCCTAGTTGCTCTGCCTAGGACTTGAAGAAGGATGGTGGTAAAGGATGGGGGAAGAATATGTGACTGATTCTTGCTATAGAGTATTAATCCTTTATGTAAAATCCCAAGTTATCAAAATAAGTTGAACAGTAGAGAATACTGGCATTTATCCTTGTGTTATCAGCAGGAAATAATCTGGTGTAACATGGACACATGTCCTGAGTTTTGCCAATAGGCCAAGAGCTCTGAACATTATCAGGTCCTGCACTTGCTGAGAGATCATACAAGACTGGAAGACTTCTGTTGTTTCTTTTAAACTTATCTGTGATGAATTTATTCATAAAACCAAAAAGTAACATGTTATTTACTTGCTGTTAAGTCACAGAAATTTAACATTCTACATGGTATTCAAAGTAGAGATATTGGGTCTGACTGGGAATGAATGGGTACCCATAAAGTATGTCCCATGACTGGGCTGTGTTTCTCAGGACTACCTTGCATTTGGAACCCCTCCAGAAAGACTCATACTAAGCATATAGTTATATTAAGATTTCTTATCACACAGCTCATATTTATGATTTGGCTCATACCTAAATTTCATCATGGTTACATACTAAAGACAAGTCAGGTCATGAGGGGGAAAAACAGAATCTGGGGACTCTTCAGAACACATTCTTCTTCCAGGAGTGCAAACGTAGCAATATCTGTATGCTTCTGCCCAGTGATGCCCAGATGAGGCCTCGTACCTTCTGCATAAGATGTGTCAAAAAAAAAAAAGTCCCAGAAGGAAAGTATATGTTTAGAATAAGGCATAGATTTTGTATGAACCGTATAGTCACCCTTATCAGTTAACTATTTCCTGGGAAAATTCTGCACACCGAGTTCCCAAATGCCCACTAAGGATCAACTTCGCAAGCAGACCTTTCTAATAATGGCAATGACAGGTTTGAATCAATTAGGGTATGCCATTTGGGCTTTATATAAACCAGGAATGTGGAACCTTTTTTCTCCCAAGGGCCATTTAGATATTTGTAACTTTCACAGACCATACAAAATTACCAGCTTAAAAATGTACACTTAATGGTGGTATGAAAAAAGTTCCTAGATTTATGGAATGTCTAATCCCACCTATAGTTGCCATGGCAGGATGAGACAACATTTGTAGGCCACATACAACCTGCAGGGTACATATTTCCCACCCCTGAATTCTAAATCTCCCCTTACCTTCTCCACAGTCATGTGCTAGGGAGTTCCAGGGGCCCATCTGTTTCTCTGTCTGATAGATTTACACACTGCCTTAGCCCTCCACCAGGCAGTTTGCCCTCTTTGCTCTACCCAGCTTCCTCTCTGTTGTCGTTATTATTATTCTCCTCTTCCTCTTCTTCCTCTTCTTCCTCCCTTTTCACTGGTGCTTTGTGCCTACATAGTGCCACCATTATGCACTTGGCTGCTTTTTTTAAAAAATCATTTATTTATAAAGTGAAAACACTGACAAGACCATAGGATAAGAGGGGTATAATTCCACACAATCCCCACCACCAGAACTCCGTATCCCATCACCTCCCCTGATCACTTTCCTATTTTTTAACCCTCTGAGAGTATGGACCCAGGGTCATTTTGGGGTGCAGAAGGTGGAAGGTCTGGCTTCTGTGATTGCTTCCCCATTGAACATGGGCATTGGCAGGGTGATCCATACTCCCAGCCTGGTACTTGGCTTCTTTCCCCCCCCTTTTTTTAATAGAAGGTAAGAAATAAAGTGATAGAAAGGGAGGGAGGGAGGGAGGGAGAGAGAGAGAGAGAGAGAGAGAGAGGGAGAGAAACATCTAAAGTAGTATTCAACTGTTTGTGGAGCTAGGCTTGAACCTGGGTCCTCTTGCATGCTAGTGTGTGATCCACTAGTTGTGTCACCCCACTGGTCCAGTGAGCTTCCTTTTTACAACCTTACTATAGCTATTGCAAAGCTGAGAAGAAAAGCATGGGAGTCAAGCCAGATATCCAGTCTAACGGTGCAAGCAGTTCTATGATAGTTCTTTTTCCAGGTTTCACTGAAGGTGCTAGAACTCTGAGCAACCTGAAAAGTGAAGACTTAAGTTTTAAAAATTTCTATCATCTTCCTCCCTCAGGAAAAGTCCAAGCTCCTGTGTTTGATGTATTTGAAGCTTTTCTCAATACTGACAATATCCAGGTGTTCGCCAATGCAGCCACTAGCTACATCATGTGCCTTATGAAATTTGTCAAAGGGCTGGGTAAGTGCAATCCTGCTTTTATGCTTCATAACCCTTGGAGACGCTTTACAGGATAGCTATGTGTAGAAGCTCTGGAGACAGTTCCCACTGACTGGCTAAAACAAGCAATCACACTTTCAGAATTCAGTAAAATTATGATCAGTTGTATACTCAGAAGTAGAAAATTGCACGAGGCCCCGGGTTCATTCCCCAGCACCTCCACCAAAAACAAAAGAAGAAGAAGAAGAAGAAGAAGAAGAAGAAGAAGAAGAAGAAGAAGAAGAAGAAGAAGAAGAAGAAGAAGAAGAAGAAGAAAATTTACTCTATAAAGAGCTTAGATTTTATCCAGGGTTGGTATTTTTTATAGTGTTCATAGCCCAATTTAAATATATTGATATCGTCTACGGCCATACCACCCTGAACACGCCCGATCTCGTCTGATCTCGGAAGCTAAATATATTTATATCATTTAGCTCCAACTTCTTTTTAAATTGTATATTCAGTAATTGCTCTTATGCAGGGAACTACTCTCCTCAATGTCGCATAATTAATTAGCAGACTAAGTCTGAGTTCTCAATTCCTAAGAAGAATGCTCCCCTTCCCACAGCCCAGGGTCTAATTAATCCTAAAATGTATTTTGTAAGTGTAGAAGTCTGCCTACTTTAATCTAGTATATTTTAGGAAATATCCAATTGTATACGTTACTTAGAAATGCTTTAAGAAAATGTGGCATCTTGTTCTACAATATAATAGGACAGATTTTGATATAAAAGGTTTACTTACAGTGAAGTGGAAGGGGCAGCTAATTAGACCAAAGTATAGAAAGAACTTGGAGTTTTGAGAATTTCACCAGAGAATGCTAGACTTAATTCCTGAAAACCTTTTAAGAAAAATATAAAGTTCATAATATTCTTTTGTATTCTCACTCAGTAACTAACAACTTCTTGCAAAAGAAAACTGGGTACAAAGAAAGGAGGCAATATTACTCAGGTTTCCCTTATTTTTGGTGCAGACTCTAGGGGGTGCCATTTGCTTACGTGTGATCTGTAAAAACAACCCAACCAAGAAAGTCTGGGTCATTGACAGGGATGAAATGGATAAGGATTACTTTTCTTTTTATTTTAATATGTCTTCTGTGGTGTGATTTTGTTTCTCTCTGTGTCCCTCTTCTGCCTCTAGGTGAGGTAGACTGCAGAGATTCTTGCCTGTTTCAACATGCATTTGCCCTAGTCTGTGTCTTTATATTGTAAAGTGTGCTAATCTAAGCTAAGGTTGACAAAGTATAGCTCACATATGGAATCCAGCCTCACTGATAGTTTAAAGCTTTATTGGAGCACAACCATTACCATTTGTCCATGACCACTTCCATACTACAGAGTCAAGAAGTTACAACAAAGGCAGTATGATCTGCAAAACCTAGAGTAACTACTATATCTACAAAAGTAGTTTGCCAAACCCTGATGGAAGATACAGTCTTCCTTTCTTTTAGAGTAAAAACATGCTTCTTTGTCAGCTTCTAAATTTTAATCAATGCTTAGTAATTAAATCTGTCTACCCACTAGGGAGAGTGCTATTTATTGCAGTTGCGGACAGTTAGAAATAATTACAGTATTGTAGAATGATTTTAAAGTATAGAAGTAGGTCCATTACATGAAGTGAAAAGTGATCCATTTCAACTGCTATTTACCTACAGAATATCTGCATGCCCAGTTATCTTTTAAATCTCTAAATAAATACAAAAAAATAGAAATTATTTCAATTAAGTAATCTCCCTTCCCAAATCCTAGATGTTTAGTCTTCCCAGAGTCTTTGTCATTACTGTTTAGTGTTGAGCACTAGAAGCAAGCAAGTTCCTTTCCAGATAGAGACAGAGCCAGTAATTGCTTCCAGTTAGTACTTAGCTTATTTCCAGAAAAATCTTCCGTCATCACTATTTAGAAGTGAACTATAGTATGCACAGGTACAGAAGGTACACCATCTGGAAACTGAAAGTACTGTGGATTATAATATGGTAAAGTAGTCATTGTTTAGTGAAAAGAGTGTTAGTTCAGCAAAATAAGATATGCAGTATATCCCAACTGTTTTTAACACATATTTAAGTGGAAGGGCGAATGAAAGAATGGATTTTTCTAGGTTTTACAGTGTGAGGTAATTTTTCATTCCCCTGACTTACTAGACATTTTAGTGAATCAATGCTGTGTAAATAAATGTCTTCTGTGGTAAGTGTGATTTTGTTTCTCTCTGTGTCCCTCTTCTGCCTCTAGGTGAGGTAGACTGCAAAGAGATCGGAGATTGTGTTCCAGCACCAGGAACCACATTCCCAGACTTGTGCCTGCCTGCCCTAGATTACCTCAGGCGCTGTTCTCAGGTAGGGGGAGGCTCATGCTGAGTGCCAGACCCTGAAACTTGCCTCAGAAATGTTCACAAAATGCATGTAAATGTCTTTTGCTTAGAGTCCAGAAAAATACTTTGTACTATCTCTGAGGTAACCAAGACTTAGATTTGAAGTACATATTTTTTTATTCTAGCCCTTCCATAAAGGAGAGGGAAAATAGTAATGAAAACATGGTAAAATACACATTTCATGATAAAGCACCTCATCTATACTCAGATACACAAGCTGCCACCATCTAAATTTGTTTAGGTGGTAGGGGGATGGGTCATGAGATAATGGGATATCTTCCTCATAGCACCAAAATGTAGATAGTGGGAATGCAAATAGTAAAAAAAGAAAAACAAAGTGAGCACGTTAATGAAGAGTTTTAATAAAACAGCACTCATCTAAGTGAATAGTGGCCTTGTGTCTAAGTCCAGTAATTGTCTGCCCTTATCTGTTTCAGGCCCTCGTGGAATATGTCAACCCTTCCCTCTTGAAGTCCTTTCCATAGTCTTCAGTGTACTATCCCTTTCTCCAACAGTTTTTCTTTCATCTCACCTCCATCTATAACCTCTCCCTTGAAATGATACATAGCAGCTAGGTTATATAGGCCCAGTGATAGAGTATAACACCTGCAAGCCTGAGGCTCTAGGTTTGATCCCCCATGTTATGGTCTGGTCTCTTCCCTCCCTGCCTTCCTTTGATAAAAAGTTACAGGGTCTGGGTAGCAGTGAACCTAGTAGAGCTCACACATTGCTATGTGTGAGGACCCAGGTTCAGAACCCCAGTTCACATCTACAGATGGGAAATATCTCTCTCTCTCTCTCTCTCTCTATCTCTCTCTCTTCCCATTTCTCTCTGTTCTTATGAAAAGAGAGAGAGAGAAGGAAGAAGAAAAGATGAAAGGGCCACTGAAAGCAGTGCAGTCATCATGGTGGCAAAAAAGTAGTAATAATAATACATCTTTGTAGAGGTGTAGAATATTACTTCTTAGAACACTGCCTCCTTCCTCAGCTACCTTAACCTCTGGCTTCCCTTTCCACATCAGAGCCTGCCCTCTCACTCACTGTGTCCACACCACACCTTCCTTACTGCTCAGGACCATTGTTGTTCCCTCTTCCTGGAATTTTCTCTTTCCAAACCTGTCTGACATTTCTTCTACATTTCATCTGGAAAATTATCTCTTCAAAGAAAATAGTGCTTAAGAAGCTACCAAACCCCTGCCACACTCTCCCCACACCTTGTTCCCTCTTTTTAGTGTCACCTAAAGCTGTCCTAAGCCATTTGTTAGAAATTTTGCTGTCTGTGAAGAGATTGTCTATGCACTTTCCTCACAGTCCTTTCCCTGGTTTCTAGAATAGTGTATGGACACAGAAAGCACAGTTCTAATTCCAGAAAGCAAAAGAATCTTTTGGACATTTTTCCCCAGTAAAAGGCATCTCTGGGCCCTAAGCTCTAGAAGTGAGAGGGTGATGGGGGGGAATAAACAGCCCACGGCAATCTGTTAGCTCTTATTCTGAGACCTTATCTCTCCGACCTTGCCACTGATGTCTCCATTTCTCCCTTTGCTCTTGTTGCCTTGTTTCCATGATACTGACTTGGGAGAAGAGTCTACTGGCTCACCTCCAAGCACTCCCCATAAGCCACATTCTATCATAGGCAAAAACTCTTGATAACATCTTGTGCTTCCCACCTTATGTTCATAAAACTCTTATGTGGCTGAAGAAGTATCTACAGGGCTCTTCCTTCTACTTGGTTGTGCCAGTGAGTGCCAGTGAGTGCCATTTGGTCTGCTTCATGGGATGAAGCCCTCTTATTAGCTACCTTGTAAACCCAAATCACAACCAACGTTAAAAGATTCCTACCTTATGAGATTTTCAGACTTTCTCTCACTTCTATTACCCGTATATAATTGTACTATTCTTTAGCACCTAAAGTGCAGCTCTCTCCAACATATAACTGGAATTTTTTGTTGTTCTTTTAATTCAGCTACTGGCAAAAATCTACAAAATGCCCTTGAAACCAATATTCCTTAGTGGGAGACTTGCTAGCTTGCCTCGAAGACTTCAGGAACAGTCAGCAAGCAGTGAGGATGGAATTGAGTCAGTCCTGTCGGATTTTGATGATGATACTGGTAAGTTAATTTATTGACCTAATTGGTTGTTTGTATTCACAGAAGCTTATACCATGAGTTTAATAGCTAATTATAGATCACAAGAGTAGCCATCTCTTTGCATTGCTATTGTTTGTTACTGGAACAGACATATCTAAGGTTCCCATGGACTTTCCATAAACACCATTTTACAACAGATGGCTCTGGACCCATCCTGTTTAGAGGAATAGCTTCATCTTACATCATCTTACAAATCTACACATTCTACTAAACTGTAGTTTCTAACTCTGGATTATTTTTAATTTAGGAAATAGTAGTACTTTTACACTGGTATTCCAATTGGCTGTAATCCTCTTCAGTATTTTCTAGGAAACATAATCATTAGATAATGACTTCCTGAAGGACTGTTTGGTAGAGACTAGGGAAATTTAGTCACTATAAAAGAGAAAGTATACTGATGGCTGGTGTGTCTGAAGGCTCATTAAAAGAAAAATTTGAAAGAATGAGTTTCAATTTACTATCCATGAGAGTTCAATTTAATAACTTTGGATCATGTGGGTTAACTTGTACTAACACTTTATGACTTCTCAGACAATCCTGCTATGTTTGAGATCTAGAAATAGAAATAATGTCCTTCTAGGTTTAGTCTCTGGGCATAGGGTTTCACAGCCTTGCAAAAGGACTTCTTAAAAGTTCTTTAATTTGCCCATAATTTTAATTTTCTTTTACAAATTCATTTAGGAAGTACCTGGAAATTTTTACTTACAGTTAAAATTTTATTTATTGATTTTCATGAGAGAGACAGAGACAACATTGCTCTGACATTTGTTGTTGCCAGGAGGAATTGAACCTAGGACCTTTGGGACTCCAGGCATACTGATCTAAAGCACTATTTCTATTTGATCTCCCAGCCCTTAGTTCATATGGTCCCTAGATTACAGTCCCCAGTTTTCTTAAGGGGTATAAATAATAAAATATCACTAGTAATAGATGTAAGAAGGAATAAATATTTAATATAAAGGGTAATAGTGAACACCTTCTAAATTGGCAATAGACTGCCTAATACAATTATCATTTAAATGATAAGTAAATTTTTACCTAGCATCTCAGACCTCCAGCTCAATATAACTATAAGCAGAATATAATGTTAATTATTTAGAAGGTAGTCTTAAAAACAGTTGTAAATAGTATATATAACACCACTTTTCATGTCTATTTATACAAATCATTAGTCCATTTTTAAAATATATTTTATGAGAATCCAAAGCACAACTGTATCATCTGAGGTCCTTGAGACCAAACCAGAGATCTTCATAAGTTCAAGAAATGCAGTCTAGCTGCCAAGTTGCTTCCTTGGTAGCCTTAATGCATTGGTTTTCTTGGATAGTTCATCTTAGAACAAAGTTCAGCCTAACACTTACCTAAAGTTCCCTAAGCTATAAATTTATTGAGGGTTTTAAAGTTATGATTATATAAAGCAGAGCTAGTTCAGAGAAAGAGTACAAGATAAATGTCAAAGTTAGCATTAAAAATTATTTCCCATCATTGATATGTATCTAGATATTTATTATTTCTTTGGCCTTCAGAAATAAATAATCACTTTTTCCCCCAGTGGAATATCAAATACACATCAAGCTATACTGATGATATAATGAATTTTTTGTACACATCATTCAACTTCAACTGTTAGCTTATATCCAATCTGATATTATTTATATCTCATAATATATCCCTACACATGCATGCACGTGAGTGTATGCACTCATTCCTCTGGCACTCTTTTCTCCACCCATTTCTTGAATTCAATATAATTTTTAAGCAAATCCCATAAATTACAGCATTTAGTTTGCAGATATTCCAATGTGTTCTTTAATGATAACAGGCATAGCCATAATAGTATCGCATCAAGAAATTATCAGTAATTCTTCAGTAATTATGAAGTATTCACTCAATGTTAAATTTCCCAATCTCCTTTTAATGACTGGTTTGTTTTAATACAGCCTTGCTTAAGTCTAGCTAATTTTGGAGTCAGGGATTGAACCTAGGACCTCTTGCATGCAAGCCCTGTACACTACCACTGCACAGTTCCCTGGCAATAACAGTTCATTTTCAGAATTAGAAAAAGACCCACATTATAAAAAAATAAAACAACAAAAAATAACGACCCATATTATATATGTTTGATGAATCTCTTAAGTTCTTTCTTCTCAGTTTATTGTTTTTCCTTACTTCTTTGTGATTTAAGATCTGAGCTTTTTAAATCCCTTCCTTCTACATTTTGTTAATTGCTGTCCCAATAGTGGTGTAGAACATGTTTTTCATTCTCCGCATTTCCAATGAGCTTAAACCTCCAATTATTTTAAGGTTCATAAAACTATTTTATCACTTGCTACAGCTGTTACCTATTAAGTTTGTTTTTGTCGCCTGTTAATGGATTATTTGTGCAACCTTTAAAAGTACCCTTTTCTGATGTTTTTTTTTTATTTTCAAGAATGTTAAAAGTATTAAAATATGAATTTGATCCATGGCACAAAATAAAAAGAAAAAAGACAAAAATATATGAAACATCATAAATTTATTCCATCTTACTGTCTCATGAAAATAAAATATAGGAGTTGCTGTATCGCACCAAAGTAAAAGGCTGGGGTGGAGGGGAGGGTTCAGGTCCTGGAACATGATGGCAGAGGAGGACCTAGTGGGGGTTGAATTTATTATGTGGAAAACTGGGAAATGTTATGCATGTACAAACTATTGTATCTTAGTGTCAACTATAAACCATTAATCCCCCAATAAAGAAATAAAAATAAAATAAAGATTTTTTTAATATTCTACTCTAGGTTGTGCTATACATACCTAGAGTAACTATGTTCTTTTCCTGATTCAGTTCAAGTATTTCAGGAAGCAGTGATGAGCAAAAACTTTGGTTCATATAATACTCACACAACACTAGACAAAGCTAGAATTTTTAAAACCATCTAAAAAATAATTTTTTGGGGGCTGGGCCATGGTGCACCTCATTAAGCACACACATCACCATGCTTAAGGACCTGGGTTTGAGCCCCTGATCCCCACCTGTGGGGCTGGGGGAGGAGAACACTTCACAAATAGTGAAGCAGGTTTACAGGTGTCTATCTCCCTCTCTCCCCCCACCTCAGTTTGTCTCTCTTCTATCAAATAAAAAGTAGAAAGAAAAATAGAAAACTTTTTTTCAAGTTTTAAGATATGATACAACATGAAAATAGTGTGCTTAATAAGATAACCCAGATAAATATTTTATGATTCTACTCATGTGGAAAATATAGAATGGGCAACTTCGTAAAGAAAGAAAATAAATTAAAAGTTGCATGGGCTATTATAGAGAGTGATTACCTAATGACTGCAGGTTTCTGTCTGAGGTCATATTTAAAAAAAAGTGCAACTTCGTAAAGAAAGAAAATAAATTAAAAGTTGCATGGGCTATTATAGAGAGTGATTACCTAATGACTGCAGGTTTCTGTCTGAGGTCATATTTAAAAAAAAGTTTGAAAAATAGCCGTAATGACTACAACATGCGCTTATAATTAATAACACTGAATTGTGTGTGTAAATAGTTAAAATGGCAGTGATAGTTACAAAAAAGATACAATAATTTTTACAAGATAGACTAAACATGGAAAAGGATATTTTATTTTATAATCATTATCCCCCAAGAAATCTTAAATCACTTCATATAATCGAATTTGTATAGATGCAATATCACTTCTTTCCTGAGGGATAATAAGGCCAAAATTTGAGTGCTAACTTTCTTAGAACATATAAATTATCATCTATGCAGATAGACAGAACCAAGGGGCTGTCTTACTGAATGATTTCTCACACATAGTACATGGCAGTTTATAGAACCCTTTTCCATTCCATATTTTATTTTGCAGTGGCTCTAGTACTATTTCTAACTGAATATCATAGAGCTCAGGTTTTGATTTCCAGGTCTGATAGAAGTCTGGATCATCCTGCTGGAACAGCTAACTGCTGCTGTATCCAATTGTCCACGTCAGCATCAGCCACCCACCTTGGATTTACTCTTTGAGCTGCTGAGAGATGTTACCAAAACACCAGGTAAATATTTCTGTCTCTATTTGAGGGGCCTTCTATGTACAACTATTTTTCAGGAGATCATTTCTGTGAATATATTTCACCACTATAACCCTAAGCTTAACACAGAGCTGCATACAGAATATGTGCATGTAAGTAACTATATATTAATATATATACTTTTTAGTTTGTTTTGTTTTATTTTGCTACCAGATTCAACACTGGACCTGGATGCCTGCACAATGAATCCACCACTTCTTGGTGGCATTTTTATGTATTGTTTTAAATAGATAGAAGTTGAGAGGGAATAGAAAGATTAAGAGGGAGAGATAAAGAAAAACACCTCTAGCAATGCTTCACAGCTCATGAAGTTTCCCCCCATAGGTGGGGAACCAGGAGCTTGAATCCAGGTCCTTGCACATGGTTACATGTGTGTCCAACCAGGTGCACCACAGCCCAGCCTCTGAAATACATGCAGTTTTTGGCAGCAACAGTTTGATTATATAAAGTCATAGGTGACAAGATTGGGAAAAAGACATTTAATGGTCACCTAGTACCCTAGTAGTACAGAAAAAGAATGGTCCTTGGGAAATTACTACTTTGGATTTAAGGTTAACTTGCAAACTTAGTCATTGCTATATTAAGATCAAAAAAATTTGTTGGTTTTTTTTTTTTTTTTTTTGGCTTTCACCAATTACCTCCATTGTAGTAAGAGAAGTTTTGTCTTCAACATAATTGATGAAGAATTGAAAATCGGTAGTTTTTAAAATGCATTATAAATTTATATCAATATGTTTTCTGAAAATAACAGAGTGGCTGCTCCCATATTAGGAGTTAAAAGTCTTGTGTTTAGGGCCAGGGAAATAGCTCACTTGAATAATGTGCTTCTTTGCAATGTGCATGGCCCAGGTTTGAGTCTGGCCACCACTACAGTGAAGGAAACTTTAGTGCTATGGCCTCTTTTCACCCTCTCTCTTGCTCTTTCTGCCTGTATCACTCTTTTTAAAAAAAGGTTTCTATTTAAAATTAAATTGTTTGTAGAAGTAATTATATGCCACTATTTCCCTGCTCTGTATCATTTTCTGTTTTCATACTCTTACTATTAAATATGTGTGAAAATCATTTAACCCCAAAATTCTACTCCTCCAGATTGTCTGTGTGTGTTTGTGTTTATTATATACAGATTTGCTGAAACATCTTGAATACAGGAAACAGTGTAAACAGCCATAATTGATTAAGTAGATTATGATGAAAGCATATAAATATTCTACTCATTTAGATAAGTTTTGGTGAAGAATACTTAGTGATATGAATGACTGTTTATAAGGCACTAAAGTATATGTAATATAGAGTACTGCATCAAATCTCAAGCATTTATAAATGTACCCATGTCCATCAGTCCCAAAATTAGAGTGTAAATACATCAAAACATGATTCTTTATTTCTCCATATTCTCATGTTTTCTGTTTATTATAAAAAGGGTGCCTTGCTTTTCTAGTCAGAAGTTTTAAATCCATCAACATTTTCACTAAGATTTTCATTATAGCATTCTCTGTTAAGCAAAATATTTTTTTAAAGATTTTATTTATTTATGAGAAAAATAGGAGAGAGAAAGAACCAGACATCACTCTGGCACATGTGCTGCCGGGGATTGAACTCCGGACTTCATGCTTGAGAGTCCAAGGCCCTGTCACTGCACCACCTCCCGGATGACAAAATATTTCCTGTTAAGGGCAAAAAAATTAATGTTAGGCCAAGGTCTACATTATTTCATTATATGAAAGTAATAAAAAATAAATAAGACTTTTTTTTCTCCCAGTGAGTCACCTACTCCCCAGTGAGTGGTAAGTTCTTTTTCCTTTGCTTTTGAAGGACAGATAATGCCAAGTATCCCTTTTGTGTCAGGACAGTTCCTAAGATAACAATCCTAATACTGATTTTTCTTTTTTAGGACCAGGTTTTGGTATCTATGCAGTTGTTCATCTTCTCCTCCCTGTGATGTCTGTCTGGCTCCGCCGTAGCCATAGAGAACATTCTTACTGGGATGTGGCCTCCGCTAATTTCAAGCATGCCATTGGCTTGTCATGTGAGCTGGTAGTGGAACACATTCAAAGCTTTATCCACTCAGGTATCTATAGTGCCACAGAAACCCATGCTGAATATTTCTTTAATAGACAGCAATAATGTTTTTAAAATGCTTAGAAAATACCTAATCAAATACCAGTGCATGTTTATTTATCCTTGGAATTATTAAAATATAATTGTACAGGGCAGATTTTTTGTGTGTATGGGTAATAGAATTGAAAGGCCATCTTTCTAACAGTGTATTATCAAAAATAAAATTGATAATATCTGATTGAAATTACCTAATAAGATCTAGAATGCCTGTGTACTAGGAGAAGTAATACCTTGAATATCTTTCATATACTTAAAAATACTAATATATATTGCATAATTAAATCCATATCTATATGTATATAAAATTTTTTAAACACCAGAGCGCGCTCAGCTCTGGCTTATGGGTGCGGGGGATTGAGCCTGGAGAGCCTAAGGCATGGAAGTCTTTTGTATAGCCATCATGCCCTAGCCCCATCTTTTTAAATTTTTACAGTATATATTTTGTACATAAGAAATGTCTTTTGTCTCCAGAGTTATTGCTGGGGCTTTGTGCCTAGCAATTCCTCTGCTTCTGACAATTTTTTTAAAATAAGAAGATGAGAAACAAAGAAACCTCAGTACCTCTTATAAAGCTTATAGACTCTCCTATGTGGGCGCAGGGGCTCAAAATCAGGGTCCTTATCTATGATAAAGTGTATGCTCCGCTAGGTAAGCCATCTCCCACCTCTCTAGAATAAAAAAAAATAATAATAAGGTTTTAAAAAATTTTAAATTAGGTCAAGAAGTTGCTCAGCAGGCTAGAGGTAAAGAGAAGTTGTCTTACTATCTATGACACATTTAGATCTTTGAAAAAGAGCCAGGAGATGGCTCATCCAGTAGAGCAGAGCACATACTTGTCCTGGGTTTGAACCTTCTATACTACATGGGAACACTGTGCCCATTATCAAGGGTGTTGTGGTATCTCTCATTCTCTCTCTGAAATTGAATTGAAAAAAAATAAAAAACTGTACACCAGGAGCAGATGAATCATACAGATACAAATCCCCAGCATGCAAAATAAAAAATCTTTGAAAAGGACTGGAAAGGGTCAGGTAGATAATGTGTTGAGGTCAACAGGTGGAAAAGTAGCTGAAGGCAAAATAAATAAATAAAACTATTATCAGCTGTAAGGTTAGTGAAGCAACATTTTTGAAATACAGATTCTTGTTTGTGAGTTTTACTGTAGAAAGATTTGGAAGTTAAATTGCTGCTGAAGCAACATTTTTGAAATACAGATTCTTGTTTGTGAGTTTTACTGTAGAAAGATCTGGAAGTTAAATTGCTGCTGAAGAGGGTGAGGTAAGAGGTTCCCATGTACGAAAGGAAAGAGAAACTAATGAGAAGACTGATCTCAAAGGGCGGGTATAATCATAGATAAGACTATTTGATCTGCAAAAGAGAACATTGATAAAACAAACAGGTATTTCCACTTTTAGGTGATAACTGTATCCTGAGGGGTAGGTATTCTTGCCTAGGTCTTTGCTTTGCACAGCAAGAGGTGTAGTATCCTTTTGGATCATACTAAAAACTGATTTTGTCATCACAAGGAATTTGAAGAAAAAATACAAATGCGCTACTTGAACTGGGCAAATAGAATGTAGTTTTTGGAAACCCGCAAGAGTGGTAGGAGGAAAAATGTCTATTTTCCAGGAGTACTTAATTCAACTCTTAGCAGTAAGGAAACTTTTGTTTTCCCTCTTTCTTATGAATTATTTCTTTACTGGCTAGCTCTCAGATTATATTACACATTCTATTATGCTTACATACTTACACTTTGGAAAACATACATCAACATTTATTTAATCTTGATATACCTAAGCACACTGTTATTTTAATTCTTCTTCCCAGATGTTTGTGTCTCTCTTCATGAGTCGGATTTCCTACTTTTACATTAGATGTGATTTCAATCCATTCCTTTCAGCAGAGTTGACTGAACTGTTGATTGTATTTTTTGCTTTAGATATCAGATATGAGAGCATGATCAACACCATGCTGAAAGACCTCTTTGAATTGCTGGTAGCATGTGTGGCCAAGCCCACAGAAACCATCTCCAGAGTTGGCTGCTCCTGTATTAGGTGAGAAAGGCTCTCCAAAGAACTACATTTTAACTGTGAAATCCAAATCTAAATTATGTTCCATAATAGCAATATTCTTCTGGGGGTTGTATTTTTAGTAAAATGACTGTGTGCTAATTATTCATTCCAGTGTTCAGTCAGTAAATGGTATTCGACTATTCTGGAAGTGATGATGTAAGTCAAGGCCCCACTATCAAGCCTTTTCTAAAGAGCACAACAGAGAGAGGAATAAAACATTAATAGATGCCAAGAAAGGCTGGGAGGGGACTTGACAAGCAGTAGAACAGTAGGAACAAATAAATGCTTGGGGACAAGAATCACAAATGACAAGAAGGGGTTGTAAGGTTTGTTTTATTTGTAGAAGAGTAGTGGAAAAATGGAGCTAAAGTTGAAAAGTTTGTATAGCATATACACAGACTTACATGGAAGTTAAAGTTTTGAACACTGATCTTTGTGTAGTAGGAATCCACTGATATTTTTACATTAAAATGGCATAAAAATAGTATCTTGACAATGGATAATAGAGTGAGACATAATAAATATAGGTCCACAAGGACCTATATTTTTGTGTCAACAGAATATGGAGATTCAAAATCTTAACTTTATTAAGTTTATTTGCTTCTTTGGGTAGGTATGTCCTAGTGACAGCAGGCCCTGTATTCACTGAAGAAATGTGGCGGCTTGCCTGCTGCGCACTGCAAGAAGCTTTCTCTGCCACACTCAAACCAGTGAAGGTAAATGCTCCCAGGAAAGAACCTGGGCACATTCCAGTCTTCCCGAACTCCTGGAGCCTCAACAAATTGTGCATGGTTTCTGCCTGCCTTCTCATAGCTGGCAGTATCACATGAAATATTGTGGGGTGGGGAGTGGGGGTGGTTCTGGACTCATACTTCCATCCCAGACACTTAGATTCCTGATAGGACCTTCAACCATAAACCCAGATGTACCAGTGAACACTTACTGTATTTTCCCCTAGGATCTACTGGGCTGCTTCCACAGCGGCACCGAGAGCTTCAGTGGAGAAGGATGTCAGGTGAGGGTGGCTGCTCCCTCCTCTTCCCCCAGTGCTGAGGCAGAATACTGGCGTATCCGAGCCATGGCTCAGCAGGTAGGATGGGACTTTTGATCTCTGGGGATCCAGAAGTTTGAGAATAATGCCTGGGGTCCTTTCTGAGGCCTCATAGTACCAAGCTGTCTTTCATTCTCTTGGGGGAAGGGAGAATGGAGATCTCCTGGCTCTGACTTCTTGCCAACAGTGACTTTAGCTCAGTAAACAGTCTTATTATTCTCTCATATCTAAATCAAATAGACTCTTTTCTTTACCTACCACTGCACAAGTAGCTTGACTTGATTAGATCCTTATAAGTATTTGCTTAAATGTTATTATAATTGCTAGACTATAAATACCTAAGAATGACAAATTTATGTCTCTCATTTATAAGAATCTAACATTTGAATTAAATGTATTTACCCATGTACCAATGACTTTGTCTCTTTGGGACACATATCAGACATCACAAAACTTGGTTGTGAGCTCCTGAAAATATAAAATATGTCCTCTTTATTTGCCTAGAGTCAAGAATATAAAAGGGCTTTAATAAATAATCATCAAATTGGTGAACTGCTGAATTATAGTTGGTCTTCCACTTGAAATAGCACAAGTTTTCATTGGGCCTTCCCATAAGTTTAAGTAACATGGTAGTGTTGATAGCATAGTAGTTAGCAAAAAGACTTTCATGCCTGAAATACTAATAGTCCCAAGTTCAATCTTCAGCACCACAGAAGCCGAAGTTTACCAGTACTCTAGTAAAATAAATGTTTTATTCCAAGTGGCACTATAATTCTGCCTCTAAAAAATGTGGCATGAGATTTCCACCAGCAGTACAGCTAAGCACTATCACTAAATTCACATAGAATCATAATAGTACAAAATAAAAGATAACAACCATTGACTGGTTTAGCATTCTTTTTTTTTTTTTTTTTTTGGGTAGGACAGAGAGAAATGGAGAGAGGAAGGGAAGACTGAGAGGAAGAGAGAAAGAGAAAGATAGACAGCTGCAGACCTGCTTCACTACTTGTGAAGTGACCTCCCTGCAGGTCAACTGGTTTAGCGTTCTATTGTGTTTTAACAACAGACACATGAACTGTATTTTCAAAAACATTTGCATGGTATGTTTATAATATTAGCAACTTTTATAAATGTTTATATGTACTTTTATATTGAATTAAGTTTGGAAAACTAAAGTGAGGGGTTATGTTCACAATTTTTTTCTCCACAAGATCCACTAAAATTCTTAATAAAATTTCCCCTTAGCACACTGTTACCTGACTGTTACTATAAAGGACTCAGTCATTTTCACACTGTCAGTTGAATTTTCTGACCACATTTATTTCTGAAGGGTTCAGTCTTCCGCAGATCTCCTCAAACCCAAATTCACAATGTCCCAGGACATGAAGCTTGACAGGTCTGAAGGCAGAGCACATCACACTGAAATGTCCATGGCTATTCTTCAGGGTTGGGAAAAAAACATAAATGAAATTCAACAATGAAGAGCTATTCCCAACAGCCTGACCAGGAACCATAATACAGAAATCAATGAGGCTTCTTCTCTGAATGGGAAGACAGAACGTCCTAGATAAGGAATCATTGCATGTGCATAAGTGGTCTTTTCACCTACATCCTACTACACAAACAAGCATCTCAATAACTCAAGTGTAATGAATCTCTTCAGAATATTAATCTTTCTTCCTAAATCTCAAACCTCCCTTCTATATTCATTCTTTGGATAACTGTGAACTTAATAGTCAGGTAGTTCTTACAACTCTTAGAAAGTAATTCCTTAGAAAACACTGATATTTCCAAAGGGAAACAGAAGGTTGTAATATGAAGTGGAATCATTGGGTCAGAGATATGGGGAATTGCCCCGTTGTCTAGTTGGCACTTCCACCATGACTATTGATGGTAACTACAATTTTCTATTAATTTCTGATACTTGTATTGGATAGCATTGAATATCAGGTGGATGTCAAAATCAGAGCAGATTACTTTAAAAACACAGTAACTATTTATTCATAATAAATATTAAATGTCAGTACTTGCTATTTAGAGTATAATGAGTTTTCACATGGTGGTAGTATGAGTAGCTGACACTGCATATTTACTTTTCTGTTCTAATGCTTTGCATATGTAATACAAGCATGATAATACATTCATATTTTATAAAAGCTAGAAGGAGGTGGAAAGAATCAGCACCTTGCTCAGGGCCATCCAACTAATAATCACTGGTAGAGGCAGATTTAGAATGATAAATATGTGAATTGTATATAACATTGTTTATTTATGCAGGTGTTTATGTTGGATACCCAGTGTTCACCAAAAACACCAAACAACTTTGATCATGCTCAGTCCTGTCAGCTCATTATTGAGCTTCCTCCTGATGAGAAGCCAAATGGACACACCAAGAAAAGGTAGGCAGTGGAGAGAATTAACATGTAGGAAGCTTATAAGGGCTTGATTAGTTCTTGCTCATTATAATTTAAGCTTTGACTAAGAATACTAAAAACATTGGTGGAGTTAGCAAAGATCATCATAGAAAACTGCTTACCGGGAGTCGGGCGGTGGCGCAGCGGGTTAAGCGCACGTGGCGCAAATCGCCAGGACCTGCGTAAGGATCCCAGTTCGAGCCCCCGGCTCCCCACCTGCAGGGGCGTCACTTCACAAGCGGTGAAGCAGGTCTGCAGGTGTCTGTCTTTCTCTTCTCTTCTCTGTCTTCCCCTCCTCTCTCCATTTCTCTCTGTCCTATCCAACAACAACGACATTAATAACCACAACAATGTTAAACAACAAGGGCAACAAAAAGGAAAATAAATAAATAAAAAGAAAACTGCTTACCTCTTAACCAAATTTCTCACATAAGTTTTCTTGGACTGCCATAATAAAATACAGAATTGAAAACCTTAAATAACAGGAATTTATTTTCTCACAGCTCTGGAGTCTAGATGTCAGAGATCAAGCTGTCAGCAAAATAGATTTCTCTGAGACTTTCCTCTGTACTATTTCATGTCAAACCTTATTTATTTCATTCAGACCTAATTATTTCTTCTGAGAGTTTGCTCCAGCAATCAAGGAGGAGGCTTAGTAGATAAAGTGCATGTGTGAGGCCTAAAATGTGATACTCGGCATATCATATGCATGAACTATGAAATATTTTTTAAGTAAAAATTGAAAAAAGAAGAAAGGGACAGGTTGGAGTCATCATAGAACAGAATAGATAAGAAAACCTAATGATTACTATACTACTGACTTAAAGATTTGCAAGTGGCAAGGATTTTAATTTTACTTAAAACTTTTAATAGGCAATTAACAGAGGCCATTGGAAAATACATACATACATACATATATATATATATATATATATATATATATTTCTTAAAATTCTTTAAAATTTCTCAACCAAAGGCTGAGGAAGAGACAGCATAAAGGTTATGCAAAAGAATTTCATTCCTGAGGCCCCAGCTTCAATCCTCATTACCACTATAAATCAGAGCTGAGCAGTGCTCTAATCTGTGTCTCTTTATCTCTCTCATTAAAATAATTCTTAGCCAGATTGTACAATTTGAACTGTTGAACTTCAGTATTAAAAAAAATATGGGGCCGTGGGGGTGGCAGGTAGCTAAAATTCTTTAAACACAAAATTTGCATGCTTGAGGTCACAGATTTGATCTCCAGCACTCTCACAACAAATAAACCTCTTTTCTCTTTAAAAATGTTAATTAAAATTGATGGAAGGAAACAGTTGTTTCATCTTATTTTTTTTATATTTATGAGAGAATCAGAGCATCACTGTGATGCCAGGGATTGAACTTGGGACATCATGCTTGAGAAAATAAGCCAATTCAAATTAGTGGAAGTAAACAAATACTGTTATGTTTGAGTACACTTCTATGAAAGAAAGTGTGTCATCTCCCATAGTTTTGCCTGTATTAAGTTTAAGATTTTCACAAGGAAGACCAGAGTATTGCTCAGCTCTGACTAATAGTGATGCTAAAGTTATATCACTTATAGTGATGCTCAGGCTTGAACCTGGGTCATGTATATAACAAAGTAGATGAACTATATTGCTGGTCTTCTATATTAAAATTTTAATGAAGCTTTTCTATTTGCACCTTAAGGGGTTATTGATCATTATTATCAGACAATGCTGCCAAAAGTTTAAAATATACCCTCTGTTTTAAGCATCACATTAAAGTACAAGTTTAGTATACAATTAATTATGCATCTGCCATTTGGAAATGTTTAGTATATAAATATCTTTATGGTAACTTATCTAAGCCAGAAAGCTACTAATTAATTCTTTCTTTTCTTTTTTTTTCATTTGAAGTGTTTCTTTCAGAGAAATTGTGGTGAGCTTATTATCTCATCAAGTATTACTGCAGAACTTATATGATATCTTGTTAGAAGAGTTTGTTAAAGGCCCCTCTCCTGGAGAGGAAAAGATAGTCCAAGTGCCAGAAACCAAGCTGGCTGGCTTCCTCAGATACATATCCATGCAAAACTTGGCAGTCATATTTGACCTGCTGCTGGATTCATACAGGACAGCAAGAGAGTTTGACACCAGCCCTGGGTTGAAGTGCCTGCTGAAGAAAGTGTCTGGTATTGGGGGTGCCGCCAACCTCTACCGCCAGTCTGCTATGAGTTTCAACATTTATTTCCATGCTTTGGTCTGTGCTGTTCTCACCAATCAAGAAACCATAACTGCTGAGCAAGTGAAGAAAGTCCTATTTGAGGATGAGGAGAGAAGCACGGATTCATCTCAACAGTGTTCCTCAGAAGATGAAGACATTTTTGAGGAGACTGCCCAGGTGAGCCCCCCAAGAGGCAAGGAGAAGAGGCAGTGGAGAGCCCGGATGCCCTCACTAAGCGTCCAGCCCATCAGCAATGCAGATTGGGTGTGGCTGGTCAAGAGGCTTCACAAGCTATGTATGGAGCTCTGTAATAACTACATCCAGATGCACCTGGACCTGGAAAGCAGCATGGAGGAAGCACCAATCTTCAAGAGTGACCCATTCTTTATCCTTCCCTCCTTCCAGTCAGAGTCATCTACCCCCTCCACTGGGGGGTTCTCAGGGAAAGGCACACCTTCTGAGGACGACCGAAGTCAGATCCGGGATCACTTGGGCGAATCTCTGAGCCTGAGGGGGGGCAATGGAGAAATATTGCTGCTACCCCTGAGCCCCAAGGTGGAGAAGAAGGATCCCAGTCGAAAGAAAGAGTGGTGGGAGAACGCAGGCAACAGAATCTACACCATGGCAGCAGACAAGACCATCTCAAAACTGATGAGTGAATACAAAAAAAGGAAACAGCAGCACAACCTACCTGCATTTCCCAAAGAGGGAAAAATGGAGAAGAAGGGAGAAACCCTGGGTCCCAGGGGCCCAGACTCCCCAATGCTGCAGCGTCCTCAACACTTGATAGATCAAGGGCAAATGAGGCATTCCTTCAGTGCAGGCCCTGAGCTGCTGAGACAGGAGAAGAGGCCTCGCTCTGGCTCCACTGGCAGCACCCTGAGTGTCTCTGTGAGAGATGCAGAAGCGCAGATCCAGGTAGGTTCCCAGTAACAGGCATGACACCCCCCAGCCACCCACCCACCTCCCACACACGCACACAAAGCATTCCTTCACATCTTGAGGTTGGCAGACTCCAATAAAAGACATAAACCAGCTTACCTCCAAAGATAAGGGACTGAGCCTAAGATAAAGGATGTACCCCGGGCAATGCATCGATGTGAAACTTGAATGGTTTTCATAGATTGTAATATGAATGTGAATTAGAAACCCACCTTGTAAGATGAACTTGAACTGGCATTGAGTCCTGCATTTATCATTTGAAGAAAACTTACAGTAGGTGGCTGAGCAGTAGCTCAGCGGGTTAAGTGCACATGGTGCAAAGCACAAGGACCAGCTTAAGGATCTGGTTTGAGCCTCGGGCTGCCCACCTTCAGGGGGATCACTTCACAAGCGGTGAAGCAGGTCTTCAGGTGTCTTTCTCCCTCTCTGTCTTCCCTTCCTCTCTCAATTTCTCTCTGTCCTATCTAACAATGACAATAGCAATAACAACAACAATAAACAACAAAGCCAAAAAAAGGGAAAAATAGAAAAAGAAAATTTACAGCTATGAAATAGTGTATCACAGGATGATAAAATTCTTATTATGTGGTTATGTCAGTGAGTTATCTTCATCTCTTGTTTTTTCTTTTTATTAAAAATTATTTATCTTTACCAAAACACTACTTAACTCTTTTATTTTTATTTATATTTATTTATATTTTATTTTTTATATTTTATTTATTTTTATTTTTATTTATTGACAAGACCATAGGATAAGAGGGGCACTACTCCACACAATTCCCACCACCAGAACTTCGTATCCAAGCCCCTCCCCTGAAAACTTTACCATTCTTTATCCCTCTGGGAGTATGGACCATTATGGGGTGCAGGGCCATTATGGGGTGCAGAAAGTAGGAGGTCTGGTTTCTGGAATTGCTTCCCCGCTGAACATGGGTATTGATCGGTCAATTCAGACTCCCAGCCTGTCTCTCTCTTTCCCTAGTGGGGTTGGGATCTGTGGATGTAAGGCTCCAGGACACCAAGTGGGGTCATCTTCCCAGTGAAGTCAGGTTGACAGCATGATAGTATCTGAAACCTGGCAGCTGAAAAAAAGTTAAGATATAATCAGAAGAAAATGTTGACTAATCGTGAGCCTAAAGGCTGGAATATTGCAGATGAAGATTTGGGGTCTCCATTTTGGAAGATATCTATCGAGTGCTCAATGAGAAGGCTTTCAGCCAAGACTACTGTATCCTGCTAGACTGTTATTCATACTAGAAGGAGGCATAAAAATCTTCTCAAGACAAGCAACAGTTGAAAGAATCAACTATCACCCAAGCCTGCCCTGCAAAAAGTTTTGAAATATCTCCTGTAAACAACCAGATCATCATAAACATGCCATATATCACAACACTCTTAACTCACTTAGAAATCTGAACTAGCTCAGTTACCACAGATACCCTCACATTGTAATGGATGTGTGACCATTTGATTAATTGCTGAAATAGCAGTTGTTTAGGCTGTATCTCAGAATTACTGACCCAGTAAGAAAAGTACAAGACTCAGGAATCAGTAATTTGACAAACTTTCAAAAGGATCCTAAAGCAAAGAGCCCATGAAATACTCAGAAGTTATTCTAGGAAGTTTTAACTTTTCCTAATAGTTTAATAATCTGGCTTAAGAATTTGTTGAATTTCTTCCTCTGGTAGGCCAATAATGCATATATTATTTCTTTTTTTAAATTTTTTTAATTTTCTTTATTTTCCCATTTGTTGCCCTTGTTGTTTTTATTGTTGTTGTAAATATTATTGTTGTCATCATTGTTGGATAGGACAGAGAGAAATGGAGAGAGAGGGGGAAGACAGAGAGGGGGAGAGAAAAACAGACACCTGCAGACCTGCTTCACCGCTTGTGGAGCGACTCCCCTGCAGGTGGGGAGCCGGGGCTTGAACCGGGATCCTTACGCTGGTCCTTGCGCTTTGCGCCACGTGCGCTTAACCCGCTGCGCTACCGCCCAACTCCCTACATATATTATTTCTTTTGAAGTTATCCCATATGTCTCTGTTGTTATTTTCAGTATCTCTTTATCTCTTTTGAGATCTCTTATTTCTTTCTTAGTTTTCTCTAATTTGTCCTCAATCTTGCTAATTCTGTTTTCTGCCTCATTTATTCTATTCTCTCTCTCCCCTCTGGTGTTTTCTGTAGCTCATCTATTTTGTTACCCTGTTCTGACACTATTAGCTTGTTCATCTAGTTGTGTTCTTAGCTCAGCTATTTCAGCTTTCAGCTAATTGCCTCAAGATAGTGCTTTCTTTCAGAGTTTCACTTGTTGTTGCTGCATTTCTGATGACAATTCTTTCAAACTCTTTCCTCACTCCTGTGACTAATTATTCAATTAGCACTTAGCACTTAGATATTGATCTTATTATTCTGTGCTTCTACCTTTGGGGGGTGGATTTTAGCTGGACTTTTGTCCTGGTTCATTTCTCCAATGTTTCTCCTTGGTTTAACCATTATTACAGTGTGGTATGAAGTGCTTCTCTCAGTACTTTTTTTAGTCCACTGATTACTCTTGCCTGGATTGACTTGTATCTAAGTAAGGTAAAGAGTTCAGTTGTGGAAGTTAAGAGTTGTTTCAATGTTATCTCAATCCCTGAGTTGAAGCACCATGGCTGTTAAAGCCTCTCTTGTTCTTCTTCTTCCCTATGGTATCCTGAGGACTTTTTACATATAAGTAGGTTTTTTTTAGCTTAATCACTCACTCTTGACCAAGAGATAAAGCAGGGTGGGAGAGAGATAGTACAGTGGTTATGCAAAGAAACTCCCACACCCCAAGGATCCAACGCTCCAGGCTCAATTTAGCTTCTCTGCCGGTAGCCAGAGCCAAGCCTGGCAGCCTGCTGGGCCCTGTGAGTTTCTAAACAAGTCCCATTTATAGTCTGTAGGTTCTGAGGAAATTATTCACCATGTTCTCATCAGGAGAACAATGTGGAAAGGCCCCCACTATACAGCCCCACTGCTAGGTCACCAAGGTGTAGATCTCCTGAGTTTCCTGGTCAGTTCTCTGCAACCCCCCCCCCCCCCCCCATGTCAGCACAGGGCTTCCCCTCTGCTTCTCCAGCCTCTGAGGGCAGTAGCAATGGAGACTCACAGTTGCATTTGGTGAGTCTTAAGGGAGTCCTCTCCTCCCTTCATCAGTCTTTTTGCTGCTAAAACAGACTGGAGGTGGCTCTTATAGTAGCAAACTGCCAACTATTACCAGTCACTTGGGAGCCCCGGGAATCTCTGCTTAGGCTCCTCTCAAGCCACACATGTTTTCACTCACCAGTGACTTGGTGGGTTCCCAAGTAGTCCCAGTCTCATCTTGTTACAGTCTCAGGTGATCATTGATACTCCTTGTTCTTTAGAAAGTTTCTCAGCTGAGTAGAGCTGGAGGTCTGGGCAGAGTTGTGGTCTCTGGATGCTCTGGTGATTTGGTGGGTTCCCAAAAGTAGTTCTAGTCCTGTCTTGTTGCCATCCCAGATGGCCTCCTTTATATGGTGTCTTTTTAAGTCTTTCTGCTTGCTTGCTCTGTTTATTGACTTTTTTTTTTCTAACCTCTTCTGAGAACATAAAAATCCTCATGTTTCAGAAGGCACTCAGTGTCCCTGTGGTTGGATGGTACATAAACCAATGAGCTTGATCTTTGTTCAGTTTGAAAAGAGAAATAAGGATCTAGAGTTCCTTTTAAAATAATCTGGATTTTTAATTTTAAATTTCAAGCTCCTATTATAAGCATAAAATGTAAGATCTTGGGCCCTGAGAGTCTATGAATCTATGTAGGTGTATAGTCTTAGAATCAAAATAAATTTAGAACAATTATAGTATGAATCTTGCAAGATGACTATGAAGTAACTTGAACATAGAACTAAACTTGACATTTCAGAATCCACAAAAATCATCTTAAGTTAGATTTGCAAAAATATCCAGTCAAATTGAGATGATAAGTAACATAATTATGTTACTTTTTCCATGCCTCAAGGATTTGTGATTTTTAAAGCTATCCTATCCTAAATTAAGGTTCCAACTTTTCTAGGCATTATAAACACTGTTGATTTAAAATATCATATGTATACTTCATTAGAGAAAGCAAGAGCAGTTGTACAAATTTTACATATTCTGTAAGTTTTTAAAGCTGTGCAAGCTGCAAATAATGTTATAGAAGTTTCTTTTATTCTTATGAACTTAAAATTACAGTATCTTATAAATTATTTTATTAGTAAAGACTTAATTTTTTACAGCCCAGAACCTGATAAAACTCATTGGCACAACTTAGTTATACCTGTGAATTAAAAAGAAACCTTGGGAGAAAGCTGAAAAACTGATAACTCATTTAATTCTTTCTCTTAGGCATGGACCAACATGGTGCTAACAGTTCTCAATCAAATTCAGATCCTCCCAGACCAGACCTTCATGGCCCTCCAACCTGCTGTGTTCCCATGTATCAGCCAGCTGACCTGTCATGTGACTGACATCAGAGTTCGCCAGGCTGTAAGAGAATGGCTGGGCAGAGTGGGCCGTGTCTATGACATCATTGTGTAGAAGACTCAACAGTGATGAAATACAATAGAAAGGGTTAGAGTTTACCTGCTAACCCAACTGATGAGATTCTCCCCACCATTAGCCCCAGTGAAACTATCAGCTGCTCCCTAAACTCATCAACATTGGGGCTATTCTGGATACCAAAGGTGGTTGTATCCAGATAACAGAAATGATACTCTGATTTTGCACATTATTTCAGAAGAGTCTGCGTTTCTTGACACATTTCTAACTCTTGAAGTTTATTTCTCATTGCTTTTGTCCAGTGTTGTCCCATCTGGGCCATTTTCAAGACTACTGCAGTGAAAATACTGCATTCATCCATCTTTATTTTTTAAGAATGCAATTGCTAAGGAAATTTCAGTAAGTCACACACACATACATATATGTGTCAGGTTGTTGGGAAAGTTGTGATGCATTTTTTTCATAGAAAAACAAAAAAATATGAAATGAGTTTTCTGACACCCAATTAATACTCAGAGCTTATACCAGAAATTATTCATTGGAGACAGACTTGCATTATGATTGTTTTTTGGTGGGCAAGAGCAAGCTAGAAAAGTATGTTCTTAGGTGTCATAAGAAATGACTTCCTCTATAAACATTCTAGAACATTTAAAAATGATTCCTAAGTTGCCAGGGTTTTCTAATTGGTATTCACCAATATCATATGAGGTACTGCACTGCTTGTATTTCTCTCAAAAAGAAGAAAATTCTTTCCTGGCAGGATTTACAGTATGTGGTAGCCTTTGATGTATCCAGTGATATTGGCTGATACAGATATTGTCAAGAAATGTTAAGATTGACCAGCAACCCTGAATGTCTCATTAATCTTTACTTTTGATCCCAAGGCCAAAAAGGAAAGGGAAAGAGAGAAAGGGGAAAAAAAAAAAAAAAGGTGCCTTAGTCCCTTGTTGCACAAACATTTCTACTCCATAGTTATCTGAATGCAAGGTTGTAACATTTGGTTTTTAGGAAACAAAACAAAGTGCAACACATTTTATATCAATGCCTTTGATGAAAAGGAACTCAGAGATCTCCACTCAGTGAGTAGATTTCTCAGGGAAGGGTACAGGAGCTGTGGGTTAGGGTGACAACTGGAAGGGGTGGGAAAAAGAAAAATATGGTGAAATCATTTTTAATCTTAAAATATACAGTAACCAGTAAATTATGGTATAGGTTATTTAAGCTCTAATTTCGCAAGAAAGTTTAGGGGGATACAGAAGAAGCCAGTAATTTAATTTTTTAATGTAAAGTATTTCTCCTGCCTGCCAAGTAAATTTACCTTAGGTCTAATATATTTTTGTTCCAGTTGAAGTACACACTTCTCTTCCTAGATCTTACTAGAAAATTAATTTGGAATCTTTAACTTTTTACTTACAGTGTATTTTATATTTCATAACTCATAATAATTGCGATGCATCAAGTCTATTATAGGCAGTCTAGAGATGACAGCTAATTGCTGAAATATGCACTATAATTTTCCTAGTCCCTAATATTTATTCATAAATATGTCATCCTTTAAAGATAATCAACTATTTAGTGTTGGTATTTGTAAGCTGTATCTTTCTTTTAAAATATAGTTATGTAATAGTTACATATGTAACTAAATTTTTAGGAAGACAGATTGCTCTAATATATTTAGGCAATCTAAAAAGAACTTTATGGCTTAGTATATCATTTAGAGATCTTACGGTCCAGAAAACTTTTTTTTTCAGTTCCACAAAACACTTTCTGCTTTCAGCTTTTATTCATTAGATAATAATTCAAGTTTATAAATAGATCTACTTGTTGAATTGTTGGGAGAGCAGTCAGCTGTGCTCTATACTTTTTGTAAGTGGAATTGAAAGTCAGGTAGATTTTTTTCATTAACAAAATCAGTACGTCAGGGTTAATTGTAGCTTGAGGGTCAGTTTTCTTTTGTAAGTCTCTGAATATTTCATAATTTACTGGTGGCCAAATTAATTCAGGAAAGCAGAGTGTCAAATCAAAGCAATTATAAAAGCCCTACATGCAGTAACTCCTTTTTAAAATACAAAAAATTCAATAAAAGCCAGTCTCAATTTATGAAGAAACTGCTCCAAAAGTTGATCATTTAAAAATCAGAATCCATTCTTCAAACACTGCCATGGAACATGAGTCTCACAAAGAAAAGAGTGAAAGAATTCATATGTAGGTTTACAACTAATTACAAATTTAGAAGAGTTTTGATTCTGTCCATCCTATCTTCTGTGCTGCACTTCAGATTTCAACTAGAAGATTCACAGTAATATTCCTTACAGGTATTTGCAGTTGTAAAAAAAAAAAACAAAAAAAATAATGACATTGCTTGGTGCAAATAATTTCTTTTAAATATGACGCTGAACAGATGAAGTCAGCTGAATCTCCCCAACAATGAAGGAGAGGAAATAAGTAGAAACACTTGGTAGATGAGTAGCCCCTGCCCAAGGTCAGTCCTTATTTTTGCCTTTACCCATCCCAGACCAAGGCTAATGCAGCCTCTATAGTTAGAACAATTATTATCACAAACTTAGATTTGCAACATTGCTTTTAGTCACTTTTATTATTATTTTGGTAAATGCACATCATGAAAGAAACACTTGGACAACTTGAAGTTCCCTAAAGGGGCCAGGTAGTGGCACACCTGGTTAAGCAAAAACATTACAGTATGCAAGGACACAGGTTCAAGCTCCTGGTCCCCACTTGCAGGGTGAAAGCTTCACAAGTAGTGAAGCAGGTCTGCAGGTGTCTCCCTTCTGTATCCAATAATAGATAAATAAAAGTAAATTAAAATATAAATAAATTCCCCAGTGAAAGACATCACTAAATACACCACTCTCCCCATCAGATCTCTCCTAGTTATCAGGAGAACTAATCTCATGTGTATAAGCCATCTCCTGAAGAGCTTTTTTTTTTTAATATAGCAGGGATTTTGCTGGGCATTTATGCCTGCACAATTTCACAGCATCCGGTGAACTTTTTATTTTTTAAAAATGGATAGGAGACACCACAGTGCTATTCCACCACTCATCAAACTTCCCATTTAATGGTCTAGGACTGGAACCTGGGTCCTTAAGCATGGTAAAATGTGTCCTCTATTGCCTGGCTCCCTGAACAGCTTTTAAAGATGCTGAAATTCTACCCCTTCTTGTTTCCACTTTCCTTATGACTATTTACCAGCCTTCTTTATTCTACAAAGCTAGTTTATCTTTTACTGTTTTTAAGCTAATGACTAAGCAAGACAAGTGCTAACATAGGTGACAGCTTGCATTTAAACATGTCTCAGTTACCCTGTGATCTGTTCTCCAAATAGTAAGTTGATAGGTTGGGTTCTAGGTTCAAAAAAATATAGGTTTTTGAAGATAATTTCTATATTTCCAGAGGGAGACAGATGGTAGAGAATAACAATAAGATGTTCTTAAGTTTTGGCTGAGTGGTGGCATACCTGGTTGAGCACACACTTTACAGTGTGCAAGGACCTGAGTTCAAGCCCCCAGCCCCTACCTGCATCTGGGAAGCTTCATGAGTGGTGATTAAGTGCTATAGGTCTCTCTGCATATTCATTTTACATGAATATTTTTCGGTACTCATAGTACTGTCTGACAAAATGTTAAAATAATTCTAAGGGACATTTAAGTTGAAACTTCTTTGTTACAATATCACTATGCACTTTGTTCTTATTGTTTCAGAAAGACATTCAGAGTTTGTTGAGGAAAATCAAGTAACTTTAACTGTAAGAAGTAAATGCAGTTATATCATAGATAGCTTGAATTTCCCCAAAGAAGTTGTTATTAACTCTACTCATATTGAAAAGATTTTTCTCAAAAAGGAAAAACTATTTTCATGTCAGTTTCATTAAATTAAGTATAATAAAGACCTAGTTTAGAGCTATAACAATAGAAGGAAGTTACTAACTGCAGAAACCAGGTTATATCTGTTGAATGGCACCATGAATAGCATATTTTGTTATCACTGCGATTTAATGAAGTGGTTAATGAAGCAATTTAATGAATTTTATTTACTTTTTTTTCAGATGAGGACATAGACCCAGAGAGGGTAAGGAACCCCCCCCCCCCAATAACCAGGAAATAGCATAGTTGGTGACCAGGGAATTTTTAATTCAAAAGCCATGCTGTCTAGCATACCCTGTCTAAATGTTTAGAGTAAGCATCTTACTGTTTCAAGGAATTAAACAGTTAAAAATGAGGTGATTATATTTGATTGAGATCCCAGATCTGTACTATGTGGAGATTTTTCAGATAGGATTTTATAACAATAGAGTATTTATATGTAGAAAGATTGTAGGATTATCATATAAAAGATTGACTGTACAAAAATAAGGGAAACAAATGTGCTAATTTTTATCTTAAAGCAAGAATTTAGGGATTATTTAGATAATTATTCAAAGTAGGTGAAAATGATAGAAATACTGTTGCTAATGGTCAGCTGTTACCCAGAAAATGAGGCAATCTGTCTGGAACAGTAAGAATGATCTGTAAACCTCTTTCAGTTAACAATTAATCACTCAGAATAAGGTGCCCTGTAGCCAACAGTGCTTCTCTCTGTTTGCTTCCCTGGCAAGTATATAGTACTAAATTTATGTCATCATCAAAGTTTAGGAGTATTCAAAATGACTAATTTTCTTTTTTTTTTTAAAGATTTTGTTTATTTTATTAATGAGAAAGACAGGAGGAGAGAGCAAAAGAGCTAGACATCACTCTGGTACATGTGCTGTCAGGAATTGAACTCAGGACCTCATGCTCGAGAGTCTAGTTCCGTAGCCATTGCACCACCTCCTGGACCACACAAAATGACTAATTTTCAAAATGTACATTCTTGCAGTGGAAGTAACCAGTAGAACAAGATTATTTAAAGATTCAGGTACTGGGGGCATCAGGTCAATATCCATAGTAAATATATAGTATTAGTGGCTAAGTATTTCTACTTGTTTTAAATCAAAGACACATGAAGGACAAAAATCCAATATTTCATTAAACTAATGATATCATATGTATTACATACGTGATCCTAGTGAGATTTAGTGAGTCCTTTCAAAAGCAAGGGACTATTTTAAGCACCATTTATTGGAAGCCTGAGCTTATTGGTGGGCAAGATTTACAAAACTGGTTAAGAACTCATAATTATGCCTCACCTTAGAAAGTGATCTCACTAACCACTAGGACAATCCAGGAAACTTATCTTTATGTGAGATCCCCTTTTGCCTATATATGTAATGTTTGTATTTGACATGGAAAATAAATATAATAATGTTTTTGGACTCTCAAATGGCTTAAACTTACAAAACAAAATTATTACTTCAGGGAAGATAGACCAAAAAGATACCCCTCCTTGGGATGATATAGAAGAAATTTAGCTGAGAACAATGCTCGGTTTCCTTATAGACAGTACAATACTTACTGAGGAAGATTCACTAGCACTATAAATACCTTTTCCCTCTGTCTTTGTGTACTATGAGGAGGTCCCAAGGAGAAAAGACTGGCTCACTATCCTAGTGACTGAATTTTATAGTCAGGGGCTGGTGAAACCCATTCAACTATTGATACAATCCTTTCAGCTTTTTCAACCACCAGTAATTATTTATACTTGTAATTTTTTTTTCATACCAGGGCACTTCTCAGCTCTACCAGTGGTGCCAGGAACCAAGCCTGGGACCTCTTAAATGCATTTTCTCTTTGTACTACCACCACCCAGTCTTGCTAGCTATACTACTGATTCTTATCTTAAAACGTTAAGTAGTAGTTGACTTTAAAACAGTGATTCTCAAACTTTAGCACACATCAGAGTCCCTGGAGAATTTGTTAAACTAGGATTTCTGGGCCTGTGTCCAGAGTTTCTGATTTTGAAAATTTTCATTTCTTCCAACAAGTTCTCAGGTGAGGCCAGTACTACTGGTCTGGGGACCACCCTTTGAGAACCACTGCCATGAAAAAATTTTCCAACTAACTTTAAGATCAAACTGATTTATGAAGCATTAGAAAAATTGCCAAATTTACCCTTGGGCAGACAATTTGAGGCTGAATTTTCTATAGCATCCCTGTTTCCAGATTTATCACACTAACAGTTGTTTTTTACAAGCTAAAAGACAATGTGAATGTATGTGTTCTATGGAACCAAGAAGTCAGTGTAAGCTTCTTGTCTTTGTATTTAGTATTGATTTTATGGATGACCGTTTGTATCATGTTGACCTGTTGCCATTTACTAAGATGATTTAAACTTGTGTGTGTGCAGTGTTTTGAGATGTCCCTGTCTTTACAGTATTAAATGACTTATTTTCTTATTGGCTTCATTGGCTCCAGAAGCTTTGGAATAGTTGCTTGTCAATAGTTTTGTATCCATTATTCACCAATAATGTACATCAAAGTAACATTACACTAGTTTATGTGCTGTCTTCTTTCAGTTAACTATTTGATATATTAGCATTTTAACTTCCTATTTATCTGTAAAGCATCTACCAAATGGCTTCATGGAAATTTACAAACTAAACCAACTCCCTTTTGAGTAGTAATGTGCCTATTTTAAGGACTTCTCAGCAACTATATATAGTGGTGGGGTTTGTTTTTTTTTGCATATATCTATACAATAAGAACCATATTCATTATCTCATCTTCCAAATGTTGGGAAAAATTTTTAAGTGCATTAATAGCCTTTGGAAATTCATGGAAATAGAGTCAAAGCATATCAACTGGAATACAGATGGAGCCTTAATTTATCTCTTAATTCTTTGTTCAGTTAATTAACATTAAAATAAGAACTATAAAGGGAATAATTCAAGAGAAAAAATTAAGTACCTTAAAATCATCACCCATTTATAAACTAATTCCTTTAATAAAGTTGCTCTGAAGTCATCTTAAATAAATTAACATTTAAATTCCTTTAGACTATTGTATGAGTAGAAAGAAGTGACTATTTACTAAAAGTAATGGGATCAGAAATCATGTCAAAATGTTAATGGAATCAAAGATTCAAGTTCTTGCTTCTGTAGTTGGAAATAATTGAATTAATTTATTCTCCTTTTCCCATAGTCATTATTGGAAAGTATGTATATATGTTTAGTTTTCTTAGTAATTTAAAATTAAATTTAAAAAATTTCCATGAATACTTTTAGATTTATCAATTAATGTCAAACGGGGGAGTCTAAAAGTCTATCTTTTTTAAATTACATGTAAAATAATTTTTTTTTTTTAAGTCAGAGAAGCAGAAGTTCCTGACACTGCCAGCCACTAGTGGTCACCATGGCTCCCTCAGGATTATGTACAACCTTTTTTGTATTATTCCCTCTGCAGTTCCATCAACTAATGTTTTTGTTGGAAGTGGTCCTCTCTAATAAAAACTGATTTCCTGCGGGTAGACAAAAGTAAACAGTTTGTGCTGTTGCTAGTTTGGTTTCACTTCCGTTGCAACCACGTTAGTAGAATACCCATGCCCAGGTGTGGCATGACTAGGGCAGAAGAGGTGCCTATTGGGAAAGACTGATAGACTGATATTAAGTTTTCGTTCTTAGTTTCATGAGAATAGAAAGGAAAAAACAAGAGGTTAATTTCCCTAATCATGTCCTGAGAATAATGAAAAGATTTTCCTGTTTTTCTAACAGAAACACCTTCTTCCATTGTAAGCAGTTCCCATGCTACCTTTTCCCACTTCTAAACAGCCAATGTGTGGTAGGGGCCCCTTTCTCCTTTCTTGTTATTATGCCAAAGAATTGACATGTTTTCATTGAAAATTATAAATAAATGAAGCTTGGTATAGCCATAATTATTTGAGTCAGTACATCATTTTGTCTAGAGAATGCAAAATCCGTCTTTGCAACCCCATTCATCAGGAGCCTTGATGCATTTTGTTTACTCTAGAGGACTTGTTTTTGCATTCTTAGTTTGGTCACATTTATTTTCAAAATATACTGAAATCACCCTCCTTTAAATGTTGATATAGCTAATTTGGTTTGATATAATCTGTATTTGCTGTTTAACAAGTCTCCGTAAGCAAGCTTGTAAGTGTATTTTGCGTACATTTTATCTGAGATGAACATGAAAATTCTAAAGAGAGAATATTTTAAAAGACCTTGTATTTGTTGCTTGTGTTATAGAATAAAGATTCAAATGCATAAAAATCTATGTGAGGTTTTTCTACACTGAATAAGTACATTAAAATAATTGTCAATATTCTACGTTTATAGAATACTGCAAAAAAAAAAAAAAAAAAACACCCAAGTTCCTTCCTATGGTATTTCATAGCCATGAATGAAAAAACCCTTGCCAGTTATATAACAGAGCCAATCATTATTGCCAATTTGTATATGCCTAGAAAACACATTTAAAGAAAGAAAATACACAGAACACTGTTATCCCCCACTTCAAAAATAGTGGGTGGGTTTTACAGTATCATTTTTTTTTTGCCTCCAAGGTTATTGCTGGGGCTCAGTACCTGCACTATGAATTCACTGCTCCTGGAAGCTATTTTTTCCCTTTCTGTTGCCCTTGTTGTTTATCATTATTGTTGTTATCATTGTCATTATTGTTGTCATTGTTTGATAGGACAGAGAGAAATCGAGAGAGGATGGAAAGACAGAGAGAGAGAGAGAAAGATAGACACCTGCAGACCTGCTTCACTGCTTATGAAGTTAGCCTCTCTGCTGGTGGGGAACAGGGGCTCAAACCCATATTGTTATGCTGCCATGCTTCGCACCATGTGCACTTAACCCACTGAGCTACTGCCCAGCCCCCCATTTTATTTCTTTATAAGAATTGGTATCAAATTCTTTATAAGAATCTGATACCAATTATAATTCTTATAATAGATATTATAATAGATTCTTATAATAGATATTAGCATGACTCATCCATTTACTTATTTATAAATAGCTAAAAATCCCCAACTAATAGGAATGATGCAGAGGCCTAGCAGTGGTACATCTGGTTAAGAGCACAGTTTAGCATGTCCAAGGAACCTAGTTCAAGCCCTCTGTCCCTACTTGCAGAGAGAAGCTTCACCAGTGATGAACCAGTGTTGTAGATATTTTTCTTTCTAAATCTGTCTCTATCCAACAAGTAAATAAAACATAGAAAAAAATAAGAACAATGATATTATAAGACAGTATTCAAAAAAAAACTACAGTTGCTTAAAAGGTCATGATCTTGGGTCAGTCAGTGGCACATATTACCATGCACATGGACCTGGTTCAAGCACCATCCCTATCTTCCCGGGAATAGGGGGAGGCTTTCATAAACAGTGCTGCAGGTGACTCTCTCTCTCCCCGTCCTCCTCTCCCTCGTAATTTATCTATCCTATCAAATATAAAGGAAAAAAGAAGTTAATGATCTTGGGGGCAGGAGGTAACCCACTGGTATACTGTATAACTTAACATGTTCAAGACTAGGTTCAAATCTTATCACCACATGGGAGCACCACAGCACACAGGAAAGCTTCATGGTGACAGGGGCAATGCTGTATGGAGTTTCTCTCACTATCTGAAAATTTTTTTTAAATCTTTATTTATTGGATAGAGACATCCAGAAATTGAGAGGAAAGGGGGTAATAGGGAGAGACAGAGAGACACCTGCATCCCTGCTTCACCACTCACAAAGCTTTCCCCATGCAGGTGGGGACCGGGGACTCGAACCTGGGTCCTTGCACATTGCAACATGTGCGTTCAACCAGGTGTACCACCGCCCAACTATTGAAATTTTAAAAGAATAAAAAAGTTGAATGGGAGCAGTGGGATCACACATGCACAGAGCACCACTGTCATCAAAAAGAAACATTTATGACCATCCTATATTGCACTTTAATTTTATTTATTTTATTTTAATGAGAAAGAGATTTGCTCAGTTCTGGTTTATGATGGTTACTACAGTGGTGGGGGACAAAACACTGGTGGCATGTGTGGTGTGGAACTATACTCCTGTTGTAAACCATCATTAAATCACTAATGGCTAAAAAAAAAAAAAAAAAAAAAATTCCAGGTGGTAACCTTGAGAAAACTGACAAATTTGCTGTAGGTCAAACTGAACTTAAGTTTATGCAGGCCAAAACACACCCAGAGCTCCAACATGAACTGAAACTTCTAACAGAACCAAGTCTCAAAAATTTGTGAAGTCTTCTTGAGAAAGCCAGAGTCTACACCTACAATCTCTCTCCAGCCTTCAGTTTCCTCCTTATGCTTAAAAAGACTGATGGGGATACAGAGACTGCACAGGTTCCTGTGCTAAATATGAATAGATATGGGCCCTTGGTCAGATTTATGGAGCCTACAGTTAATGGTATTTATATATTTCCCATATTTGAGAGCTACCCTCTACCCTCATCCAGTCCTATTCCCAACTCTGACACCATTTCCCCAGACAATACATTTAGCCCACCTGCATGTTATCTGTAGGGCTCAGGTAAAAAAATTAATAAAGTTAGGAGTCGGGTAGTAGCGCAGTGGGTTAAGCACAGGTGGCACAAGGCCCAAGGACCTGAGTAAAGACTCTGGTTCAAGCCCCCAGCTCCCCATCTGCAGGGGAGTTGATTCACAGGCGGTGAAGCAGGTATGTAGGTGTCTATCTTTATCTCCCCCTCTCTGTCTTCCCCTTCTCTCTCCATTTCTCTCAGTCCTATCCAACAACAATGACATCAGTAATAACTACAATGGGCAACAAAAGGGAATAAATAGAAAATAATTAGTAAAGTCATGGACCCCTTGGAATATATGTCTATTTTAGAATAGACTTCCTAGACTTTTCCAAAATGGAGACCCCCAAATCTCATCTGCTATATTTTTGCCTTTAGGTTCCTGATATTAAACACTTTGTTCTGCTTTATATCTTAATGCTTTTCAGCAACCAAGTTGCAGATACTATCATGACACCAACCTGACTTCCCTGGGCAGACGACCACACCAATGTGTCCTGGAACCCCAACATCCCAGAGCCCTAACCCACTAGGGAAAGACAGAAACAGGCTGGGGGTATGAATTGACCTGTCAATGCTCATGTCCAGTGGGAAAGCAATTACAGAAGCCAGACCTCCCACCTTCTGTACCCCATAAAGATCTTTGGTCCATACTCTCAAAGGGATAAAGAATAGAGAAGCTTCCAATGGAGGGGATGGGGATACGGAACTCTGGTGGTAGGAATTGTTTTCCTCTTATCCCCACAATCTTCTTGATCATTATTAAATCACTACTAAACAAACAAAAATTTCGTAATGAAATAATGTCCACTTAGACTTAGATACCATCCTCACCTATTTCCTATTACAGTTCTCACTCACTCCAAAGCTAACCTTATAAAAGCAAGGACTACAAAAGCTGAATTAGGGCAAGAGACTGGCATACTTTAACGATGACTCTTTAGTCACTATCAGGCCATTCCACCAGCTGGGGCCCTAGTGGGGGAATCCTGAGATTCCCAAACAGACTTGATGGACCTAGAACTCGAATAAATCCCTCTCTCCATTGTTACTGGTCATTTCTATCAGGAACAACAAAATAGACCCCTTTGTGGGCCCCCTTTGTAGGACCTTGCCCTCAACTTGGATCAACAATGGTAGAGAATGTTCCATCCTTCAAATGGAGGATGGACAACATACTCTATGCTACACCTGAGGAAGATGAGTTGATACTGGGGAAGCATGGAATGTTCCTACTCATGACCACAGAATGTGAGCTCAGATCTACAGGGCCCCAGATCACATTGATGGGGTTTATAGTCAACAATATTTATATCCCTTTCCCATATGAGGGAGCTACTCTCTTCCCTGATCCAGCTTTCTGGTCCTTTTCCCAGCCATGACATCATCTCCCCAGACAATAGCTTGGGTCCACCTGCATATCAGATTTCAGGCTCAGGCAAAAAATAATAATAATAAATAAATAAAATAAAAAACACTGGTATAGCTATAGGCCCTTTGAAATATAACTAAAATATGCCTACTTGCTATCTACAAAATGGAGGACCCCCCAACACTTCATCTGCACTATTCCAGCCTTTAAGTCCATGACTGGTCAACAATTTGTTAGGCTTTTTATGTTAACTCTCTTTTCAGCCACCAGATTCCCAGATGCTAGCAGGATGCGACCAGACTTCCCTGGACAGACAACCCCACCAATGTGCCTGGAGCTCCGCTTCCCCAGAGCCCTTCCCCACTAGGGAAAGAAAGAGACAGGCTGGGAGTATGGATCTACCAGTGGACGCCCATGCTCAGTGGGGAAGCAATTACAGAAGCCAGACCTTCCACCTTCTACATCCCATAATAACCTTGGGTCCATACTCCCACAGGGTTAAAGAATAGGAAAGCTATCAGGGTAGGGGATGAGATACGGAGCTCTGGTGGTGGGAATTGTGTGAAGTTGTACCCCTCTTATTCTATGGTTTTGTCAATGTTTCCTTTTTTATAAATAAGAAATTAAAAAAAAAGACCTAGTCAGGGGTCAGGCGGTAGTGCAGTGCGTTAAGCACACGTGGCGCAAATCACAAGGACCTGCTTAAGGATCCTAGTTCAAGCCCTGGCTCCCCACCTGCAGGGGAGTCACTTCACAGGTGGTGAAGCAGGTCTGCAGGTGTCTCTTTCCCCATCTCTGTCTTCCCCTCCTCTTTCCATTCCTCTCTGTCCTATCTGTCCTATCTCTGTCCATATGTGTGTGTGTTACACATAAAATTATATATACAATTTATACAAATTATATATAAATACATCTAAGAGAATCTTTCTAAACTGTTCTTGTTTAACTGTTCTTTGCTTCAACATCCTCTATACATTTCTTCTACCCTTTCCACACTTTAAAGTTGTCTCATGTTTCTATGCCTTGTGCTTCTGGGTCTTTCTCACTGTGTATCAACTTGCTGAGCATTAAATGTTTACAAACAAAACCACACTGTTGCAAGAGGATTTGTACTTGAAAATTATTGTGCATGTATCATTGACATTCACAGCCATGAATGTACTATAACATAGCTTAATTAACATTTTGTACCAAACTTTTATAAGGAGACCATCAGTTCAAATGCACTTTAAACTTTAATCAAACATTTTGGAAACAAATTCTAATAGTCAATTATTTCATTACCACCTAGCAATGAATATAATATGTACATAAAGCTATATGTATTTCTTTTAGAGGTATTAGATGCTCCAAATATTTGGCTTATGATCAAGTATTATAATTTATCTTTAATAAATATTTCATATCACTTATTAGAAGATTCACTTTCCTATTTGGCTTAAAGGTAGGTTCAATAAGCAAGTGAAAATAAAATTGAAGGATAATGCAATCTTGTGGCTTTCACATATTGACCAACATTCCTGTTATCTCAAATCTTTAAATGAGCACTCTTAGCTTGCCTTTTGTCTGCTTCTTGTTCGTGTTTATTTATAGATTTCTAGTTGCAACATCAAGTCATTGGTGCCCTGAATATGCTCTGCTAACTTAATCTGGCTGCACAAAATGTTTTGATGTCAAAGAAACAAGCTGTCCAGCTTACTGATCTCATCCAGACTCCAAGACAGCAAGACATAATTACATCCAGGGGAATTTTATAAACCATGTCTAAGTCATAAAAACACACTATTTCAACTTGAGATCAAATTTACATCAATTTATATCTGACAACTAAAATGCTAAACTTCAATTGATACTGATATGGCTCTTTTACATCAACATCTTGATTATTTGCTATATTGAGCAATTATATTTATCATAGCCAGTACAAATTACTTTAAAAGGTAAAGCAACATCCTTTTCCTAGCCTATAACAGAGAATAGCCTTGAAGAAAAAAATGCTGTTAAATATTGTCATACAGGTTGTTCCATTATAATTTTAATTGGAGAAAAAAAGCAAATATTGAGGTTAATTTATGAACTTTAAAGGGAAAGATACTATAGGGTATATTTTAGTGAAAAGTTTAATATTCTTAGATTTGTTTTAACCTGCTTCTACAGTGATAATTAAATGAGTAAATACTTGGATTGTTTAGCAGAACAATGGATCATCAAAGTAACATTCTTCTAAAAGCCCAGAATAGATATATTAAGTGGGTTAAATATATATTATTGCAGACCTCTCAGATCAAAAGGACTTTGATATGAGCTTCTTGGGGGGGGGGGGGAATGAGGATAACTGACAATGGTTCTAAGTACTGCCTACTGAAGGAATAGGTAAAATGCATACTTAGAGTTAGATTTTGTACTGCTAGATTAGCACATTTTATTTAGCTTTTATTCCTATGGGAAAAGTTTACAAAAACTTTTGTTTGGATGAGAGTGGTAGCATAATGGTTATGCAAAGAGACTCTCATGCCTGAGGCTGACAAAGTCCCAGGTTCAATCCCCCACATACACTGGTATTTCATTCTCTCTCTCTCTATCTATCTATCTCTCTGTCTCTCTCAATAATAAAATGAATAAGGGGCCGGGTGATGGCACACCCGGTTGAGCACAAATGTTACAGTGTGCAGAGACCCAGGTTCAAGCCCCCAATACCCACCTGCAGGGGGAAAGCTTCATGAGTGGTAAAGCAGGGATGCAGGGATGTTTCTGTCTCTCTCCCTCTATATCTCCCCCCTTTCCTCTTGATTTTTGGCTGTCTCTATCCAATAAATAAATAAACTAAAAATTGATAAAATAAAATATTAAAAAAAACTTTTGTTTTGGGATTCGAGCATGACATCAGAGTAACAAAAAGTTCTACCCTGCTCTGCTCCACCTACAAGGCCTCAGCCCACTGCCTTCGCCAACACTCACCTAAACACATAGTCTTCATTACCAGCTCATGCTCCACCAAGAAGCCAAAGGAAAAGAAGTCAACAACCATTAAGTTGTTTCAGAAACTATCACTGAAGACTACACAGGATTTACTAATTATCAGAACTGGGATTATCTTTCATAAAAACTTGAGGGAAGAATGTGAATTTACAGGACTTCACCCAAAGACTGAATGAAAGCTACTGGGTCACCTTTGTTTGATATGTGTTTCCTTAAACACATTAGATAGAATCCTATGAAAAAGTGTCTGAGATTAATTGATTTTTTTTTCCCAATAGTTCCTCATTCCTTTTTCCCTATTCAAGTAGATGATTGACTTTGTTTCAGGAGAGGTAGATGAAGCAGAAAGATAAAGCTGTCTGTGAGAATCTCTGCTCTTCTATTACAAAAGGCTACATCTGATAGAAATTAATACAAATCAATATATTTTATTACAGTAAAAATCGATATATTAAAGTGAAAATGTGATTCTTTTTTCATTGTGGATTTTAAAGGAAGGGTGTAAAGAAAAGGAGAAGCATAGACAAACTTTCTAGGGTAAAAATAAAGAATAAAACACTTGAAGTAGAACCAAGTTCCCTGGGTTCAACAGCAGAGAAGGATCAGAACCTAGCAAAACTGTAAGGTCTCAAGAATGGGTGGTAGCGCACCATGCTAAGTGCACATACCGTATAGGGCAGGGACCAGTGCAAGGATCCCCGGTTCTAGCCCCGGGCTCCCCACCAACAGGGGGGTTGCTTCATAAGTAGTGAAGCAGGTCTGCAGGTGTCTATCTTTCTCTCTGCCTCTCTGTCTTCCCCTCCTCTCTCCATTTCTCTCTACCCTATCCAACAACAGTGACAGCAGCAATGGAAAAAAGATGGCCTTCAAGCTCAGTGGATTCATAGTGCAAGCACCAAGCCCCAGTGGTAACCCTAGAGGCAAAAACAAACAAACAAAAAAAACTATAAAATCTCAGGGTAGGTCAGCCTAAATACCATTCTAGGCCTCTGGATGGCCAGATATCCAACTCCTGGTGGAAGCACAGACTAGTGAAAATACATACATACACCAGTGGTGAAGATGTAGCATAGTAAACAGCCAAACAGCCACAATGGCAGAATAGAGCTCAGACACTTTTTTTTCTTATTTCTTTATTGGAGGATTAATGTTTTACAGTTGACAGTAAATACGATAGTTTGTACATGCGTAACATTTCTCAGTTTTCCACACAACCACCACTAGGTCCTCTGCCATGTTGTTCCAGGACCTGAACTGTCCCCACCCACCCCAGAATCTTTTACTTTGGTGCAATACAACAACTCCAGCCCAAGTTCTGTTTAGTGTTTTCTCTTCTGATCTTGTTTTTCAATTTCTGCCTGTGAATGACGTCATGCCACATTCATCCTTCTGTTTCTGACTTATTTGACTTAACATGATTTCTTCAAGCTCCATCCCAGATGGGCTTAACACAGTGAAATCACGATTTTTACTCAGAAAATGTCCAATAGTTCTAGTTATCTTTTCATTTAGCTCCTCCATTTCTTTGTTGATTTTCTGCCTGGATGATCTGTCAACTTGAAAGAGTAGGGTGTTGAAGTCCCCTACTATTATACTGTGTTGTTGTTAATATATTGCTGTATCTCTTTCAACAGATGTTTGATTTATTTAGATGGCCTTTCCTTGGGTGCACAGATGTTGATAATCAGTAAGTCCTCTTGACTGACTGATCCTCTGAGCACTAAGTAATGTCCATCCCTATCTTTTAAAATTTTATTTATTGCAAAGTCTATCATGTCAGATATGAGCATAGGGGCAAGAGAATGGCATAAACATACAGGTAGAATATTAACCTTAATCAATAGGACATTTGCCTAACACACAGGTACAGGAATAACAAAAGACATAAAAACTGTGATGTGATCTCTAGGGAGAAAAGTGCCTCTGGAATGTGAATGTTCCACAAAGCAGGAGGTGTTCCCTACCTGTGCTGTTCTTACTTGGTGATTTTTGCTTTAATAATCAAAACCTTGGTGATTTATGTATTAGTGGTCAAAGCCTTAGTGGGTTTTGTTTTAGTAATCTATACCTTGGTGATTTTTGTTTTAATTATATAAGCCTTATGAGACTATAAAAAATAAAGTTCTGCTTAAGTAAGACAGAGATATCTGTTTGAGCTTAATTCAGCATCAACTCACTCGTCTCTCATTCTTCCTCATTCTTTGCCAATGCTCCTCCTCTTTCAGGTTACCCTAATAACCTGCTGGGGCTAGCCCCCAGCAAACCAAGACTACTGTATCCTGCTAGACTGTCATTCAGACTAGAAGAAGGCATAAAAATCTTCTCAGACAAGCAACAGTTGAAAGAATCAACTATCACCAAGCCTGCCCTGCAAGAAGTTTTAAAATGTCTCCTATAAACAATCAGATCACTATGAATATGCCATATATCAGAACACTCTAAAAACCTACAATAATGGCATTAAAATGTCTTTAACCTATAATATCTATAAATGCCAATGGCCTGAATTCACCTATTAAAAGGCACAGAGTAAGAAGATGGATCAGAAAACACAACCCAACCATATGTTGTCTGCAGGAATCCCACCTAACTCAACAAGACAAACACAGACTCAAAGTGAAAGGATGGAAAACTACCATACAAGCCAATGGACCACCTAAAAAAGGGCAGGAACAGCTATGCTCATATCTAACATGATAGGCCTTACAATAAATAAAATTTTAAAAGATAAGGATGGACATTAGTGCTCAGAGGATCAGTCAATCAAGAGGACTTCCTGATTAACAACATCTATGCACCTGATGAGAGAACATCTAAATATATCAAACATCTATTGAAGGAGCTACAGCAACATATTAACAGCAACACAGTAATAGTAGGGGACTTCAACACCCCACTCACTCAACTTGATGATCATCCAGGCAGAAAATCAACAAAGAAACAGAGGAGCTAAATGAAGACATAGATAAACTAGAACTATTGGACATTTTCAGAGTAAAAATGGTGATTTTAATGCTTTCAGCCCATCTTGGATGGAGTTTGAAGAAATCATGTTAAATGAAATAAGTAAGAAACAGAAGCATGAATATGGGATGATACCATTCACAAGCAGAAGTTGAAAAGCAAGATCAGAAGAGAAAACAAATACCAAGCAGAACTTGGACTGGAGTTGTATTGCACCAAAGTAAAAGATTCTGGGGTGGGTGGGGGAGAGTTCAGGTCCTGGAACAATATGGCAGAGGACCTAGTGGGGGTTGTATATTGTTATGTGGAAAACTGAGAAATATTATGCACATACAAACTATTGTATTTACTATTGACTATAAGACATTAACTCCCCCAATAAAGAAAAAAAAACAGAAGACCCAGCTTTGAGCCCCCATTCCCAACCAGCATGGGGAAAGCTTCACGAGTAGTGATGCAGGACTGCAGTTGTCTCTCAGTCTCTCTCTCTCTCTCCCCCCATCCCCCCCCACTCTCCATATATATATATATATATATATATATATATATATATATATATATCCCCTCCCCCCTCAATTTCTGGCTGTCTCTATCCAATAAATAAAGATAATAAAAAAATTTTAAAAAGAAAACAGGCTAACAAACCAGGAATCTCTGTTGCTCCATGTTTAATTTCTCATTAAAAGTATAATATTGTAAGGAATTTAAACCTCCCCCAATCTATATGCTCAGAAGTGTGCTAGATAATTTAGTTACAATTTGTTCTTTTACCTTTACCAGCCTTCCAAAAGTAGATTTATTCATGCCTATTTTACAAATTGAGAAAACTAAGTCCTTGCCAAGGGAAATGCTAAGTAAGTAACTAAAGGCCAGATGGCTAGAAATTGGCAGAGCTAGAATTCAAACCCTGCTTAGTCTGACCCCAAAGCCATGCTCTTTCCATGATGGCAATGTTAACTAAGTAAAAATTTTAATGATGTTAACAGCAAAATGAAGTCTAGCCACAGCAATGTCTCCAGCTCACAAACTTATGTTTGCCTCTTCAAATCTCTACTCTTGACATTATTGTGTTCTGCTAGACTTCCACTTCACAATGAATAACTAACTGGTGTCATGACTGTGATCAATTCAGAATAGACCTACCCATTCTAGGTATAAGCTGCACAAAATTCAACTGACAACCATATTCAATTCAACATCCTTGCCAAGGGATAATTTGAGAAATCTAATATTTAAGATCAACATAAACATCATTTTAAGCATCCACAGTTTTAGAATGTCTAATTTTAATCCTCCATTAGGTAATGCTGTTGACAAGCAATGTATTCAGACCAAATTATATCAGCTTCATTTAGAGATGCTTCCACTGAATTAAGATTTAATGTTATGCCTTCAGCTTTTTAAAAGGGTCGATATGAGAAATTGTCTATTTTGTCCATAAATCTATATTTTAGTAGGAGCCTATTACATTATTTATTTGCTTCCTTATTTAAGGAATAAGAAGGCCAGCTTTCTCCAAAACTCAAAATCAGGATCTTTGAAAATGGTTCTTTGATCTTGTGTTAGCTGCTTACTTTTTTTTTTAAGTGGGTACTTGTTTTTGTTTTATACCTTACTATCTAGCAAGCTCAGGTTAATTCTGGCTCATAGACGAGTCAGGACAAAGGGGTACAGGAAGTACAAACTTCAGGCACCACATTCTTATACATACAGTTTTTCCCATTTCACCTTACTCTTGACAACAGTTCTACAAGGTAGTTTCAATTCATGTCATCTCATAACAAAATAGTATCTCAGATAAATTCCCTAAAGTTGTCCAGTGAGAATTCAAGCCAGACTCAACATCTAAGTTTACTTCTTCCAACCACAGAATGATTTTTCCTTCCTTAACTCCCTAGTAGTACCACAACCCCTCAAAACAACTTTTTTTTGGTAAGAAAGTAATGTGAATAAATCATGTCAAAATAAAGCATCCCATTAAATATGTGATTGGCTAACTCTATGATGTAAGAAACCACAAATGTATAGCTTCTCTTAATGCAACTCCAAACCAGATACCTTATTAGAGGTTCATACAAACCAGATACTGTTCAGTGACAAAAAGAATCTAAAGCAGTGTCTCAGTACCACATGGGTCTTTGGTAGAGGTAAATCTATGGGATTTCTGGTCTCTCATAACACATTCTTGCTTAGGGCCAGCAAGAACGCTCATTTGAATAGTCCGCCTACTTTATTATGCACACAATGTGTGCCACCACCTGGCCCCTGCCCCCAGGGAATTTAAAAAATATATTTTTAAAAATTTATTTTGGATAGATACAGAGATAAATTGAAAAGGAAGGGGGATAGAGAGAGAAAGAAGATATACTTGTAGCATTGTTTCATCACTTGTGAAGCTTCCCTGATACAGGTGGGGACTTGGGGCTTGAACTTGAGTTCTTTTACATTGTAATGTGTATGCTCAACATTGTGTGCCACCACCCAATCCCCTCCAAGGCCTTTCTTTAAATCTCATTTCTTCAGAAAAAAAGAGTAATATATACAATATATAGACTTATGCTGTTCCCTGCTTACAAGTGGTTTTAAATTTCACCTCAAAAGTAACTGTTTACACTAACATAACACAAATAAGAAATATCTATTTGCAAAAGAAAAAGCAGAAAGAAAATGTCTCTAAGACTTGGTAAGAAGTATGGTGGCTAATGCTAGGAGGATGGGGGTGTAGAACTTTGGTGATAGAGCAATCCTGTATATTGGATGCATGCGTGCGTGCGCGTCGGTGGAGTTTTTTTGAGTAGGTTGTCATTTAAAAAATTATTAGTGACATAAAAAATTACAAAATAACAGGGATATAATCCCACACCAGTCCCACCATCTGAGATAATATATATAGTTATAATTATAAAATAGTCGTCAACCCATATCTGTATCCCGGGAAGAATTAGTGCAGTTTCCAATGGAGAGAATGTATGTATTTCTAAGCATTATGCCATATGTATAAAATACTCCTTGTGTATAGATGCTTGTAAGTTTGTATATTAGGCGATCATTAAGAAAAGTATTTTCAGGTTTTTTCAAACATTTGACCTTTAGTTTTCTATATCATGAATCTTGGAAAATCTAGCCATATTTAAAAGAGAATAATGGGAGCTGGGCAGTAAGTAGGTAGCACAGCAGGTTAAGCACAGGTGGCACAAAGCACAAGAACCTGTGTAAGGATCCCACCTGCAGGGGGATCGCTCACAAGTAGTGAAACAGGTCTGCAGGTGTCTATCTTTCTCTCCTCCTCTCTGTCTTCCCCTCCTCTCTCCTTTTCTCTGTCCTATTCAACAACAATAACAATAACTACAACAATAAAACTATAAGGGCAACAAAAGGGAATAAATAAATATTTTTTTAAAAAAAGAGTAATCATCACAAATGTTGTAGGGTAAATTAATATTCTTAAACTGAAAAACAGATACAAGTAGACTCATTTAGATAAAAATTCCTAATGTAATTTTTTCTTTTCGTTCCTCCTCTCTTTCTCCCTTCCTCTTTCTTCCTTTCCTTTCTCCTTTCCTTTTTTGAGCAAGACCAACTCTAACACATGCAATGCCAAAGCTAGAACCTGGGACCTCACATATGCAACTCCTGTGTTATACCACTAAGCTACATCCCTGGCTTTTTATTTTATTTTTAATGTATATAATAGGAATATAGATTATGTATATTAATCCCATTACCTAATATCTAGCTTGTCATATCTATTTATTTTCCCACAATAATAAACCTTTAAGAATGCTGTATTTCTGATTAGGTACTTAAAACTATTTATTGTCATCAGGGCTTCAGTGATGCTATATGTCTGTGTTCATCCACTGCTTTTGTTTGGCTCTATTTTATTTGTTCTCATTTTTCCAGCTAGAGTGTCAAAGTAATTGAAGTAGAAGGAGAGAATATAGATGCCATAGCACTACTCCACTGCTCTTGATGTTTCCCCTTTCCCCATATGGTGACTGAGGTTCAAACCTGGCTCCTTACACATGGTAAAGTGCACTATCCCAGAAGCTACCTCCTGACTCCACGCAGATGTTAATATTTTTTTCTAAAACATGGATGTAAAAATCTTAGATTATTTTTTTACCAGAGCACTGCTCAGCTCTGGTTTATGGTGGTGCAGGGGATTGAACCTGGGACTTCAGAGCCTTAGAATTGAGAATCTCTTGGCATAACCATTATACTATCTACCCCTACCAAAATCTTAGATTTTTGGGGGGTGGGGAAGCAATGATTCCACCAACAATGACAGGTAAAGATATTGTTCTTGGTTAGGAAGAATGCTGTATAGTTTTCCTATAGTTAGTTTAGGTGTGTTAGGAAGCTCTCTGTATACTCTAGGGTATTACTGTTTAAATACAGAGAGGGGCAAGGCTTTAACAGCAAGTCCATGGTCTAATTTATCCAGATGAAAGCTTTTGAATTGAAATATGCATTATTTAACAGCCTTGTTCTTTGACATACAATTGAAATATTGGTGATTTAATTTTAGGCATTGGATTTGAAAGGTCAGTTTTAATCTGCATTCTTATTTTAAGCCTTGCTCTCTTAACATAAGTATTCATAATTCAAAATTTTGTTGGACATTATATTTTAAATTCTCGTCTATGTATTTTATATTTTAAATGCTCTTGCTGATATTATTCCTGCAAATATTTATTTTATCTTCCCCAAGGCGTTCTTTTTTAAATTTGTGATCAATAGTAGTTTACCAGGGAGTAAGATTACAGGTTTTAGTCCCACAGAGTTCCCACCACCAAAGTTCTGTGCCCCCATCCTCCCAGCATTAGCCACCAGACTTCTTACCAAGTCTTACAGTTTGTTTCTTCTTTTTCCTTTTGCTAATAGACATTGCTTATTCTTTTTTATTTTATTTTTCATTTATAAAAAAGGAAACATTGAAAAAACCATAGGATAAGAGGGTTACAACTCCACACAATTCCCACCACCAGAACTCTGTGTCCCATCCCCTCCCCTGATAGCTTCCCTATTCTTTATCCCTCTGTGAACATGGACCCAAGGTCATTATGGGATGCAGAAGGTGGAAGGTCTGGCTTCTGTAGTTGCTTCCCCACTGAACATGGGCTTTGACAGGTCGATCCATACTCCCAGCCTGTCTCTCTCTTTCCCTAGTTATGCGGGGCTCTGGGCTGGGCTCCAGAATACATTGGTGGGATTGTCTGCCCAGGGAAGTCTGATTGGCATCATGGTAGCATCTGGAACCTGTTGGCTGAAAAGAGAGTTAACATATATAGCCAAATACATTATGGCCTAATCATGAATCTAAAGGCTGGAATAATGCAGATGAAGAGTTAGAAGTTCTCCATTTTGTAGATAGTAAGCAGGCCTATTTTAGTTATATTCCAAAGGGCCCATGACTATACTAGATTCTTTTTCCCTCTGAGCCTGAAACCTGATATGCAGGTGGATCCAAGTTTTTGTCTGGGGAGATGATGTCATGGCTGGGAAAAGGACCAGAATGCTGGATCAGGGAAGAGAGTAGCTCCCAAATATGGGAAAGGTGTATAAATATTGTTGACTGTAAACACTATAAACCCCATCGATTTGATCTCATCTGGGGCTCATATTCAGCTTAGGAGCCTATGTGACCTCTGCATCCCTGTAGATCTGAGCTCACATTCTGTGATCATGAGTAGGAATGTTCCAAGCTGCCCCAATTTCAGGACCCATCTTCCTCAGGTGGAACACAGAGTATGTTATCCAGCCTCCCTTTGGAGGATGAAACATTCTCTACCTTTGTTGATCCAAGTTGAAGGCAAGATCCTATGGAGGCCCACAGAGGCGTCTATTGTGTTCTTACTGATAGAGATGACTAGTAACACTGGGGAGAGGGAGCTATTTGAGGTCTAGGACCATCATGTCTGTTTGGGAATCTCAGGAATCCCCGACGAAGGCCCCAGCTGATAGGGTGGCCTGATAGTGACTAATGAGTCATCATTAAAGTATGCCAGTCTCTTGCCCTTATTCAGCTTTTGCAGTCCTAACTTTGATAAGGTTAGCTTTGGAGTGACTGAGGGAAGTATCATAGAAAGTGGGTAATGAGGGTATCTAAGTCTAAGTAGATACTATTTCATTAGGAACTTTATACTGACTCACTGCAGACTATTGTGTACTTTTGCTTTCAGGTATATACTTTGCCCTAATTTATGGATACATGTGAACATATGCCTCATCTCATGGGACCTGGTCTATATCTAGGTTTGGGGACTTTGTTAGGAAGTGAACCACCTGGAATGGAATTAGAGAATCCTATGAAAGGAAAGGTCCCGAGTAATGAGGCTGAAGGGTTAACATTCCACACCTGACATCTCTGGACAGTCTGAAGTGAAGCATGCTGAGGTGGTACTCTTTGTGTTGATTAGGTTGGGACTGGCGGATGCAATATTATTTGGTATGAATTGAGAAAAGCATGCAGGAAAGTAAGCCCCACCCTTGAGGTTCAAGGACTGGGGAAAATATAGGCTCTATAGAGGAAGTGGGAGGGTTCCTACTGTCTTAGGGTTAAGAAGGCAATATGTAGTTCTTGCTGTAATCAAATTATTTGACAACTGGGTTAACTTTGAAAAATCCCTTTGCTGTATTATATACATCACTGTAATTAATGTCCTTTGACATTATTTGTATACCCCTACCCACCCTCATGATGCTGTTTTTTAAAACTCATAAAAAAAAAACTCTCAAATTTTACTTCAGACCCTATAGAAAGAAAACTAAAAATGTATCACTGGGTAAACTAAGAGGGTAACAAGAAAACTATTTGCATTGGGAGCTGGGCAGCAGGGCACCAGGTTAAGCGCATATATTAACAAGCTCAAGATTCCAGATTTGAGTCCCAGCTCCTCATGTCCCAGCTGGGGGTCTGCTTCATGAGCGAGCGGTAAAGCAAGTTTGCAGGTGTCTATCTTTCTCTCCCTATATGTCCCTGTCCTTTTTCAATTTCTCTCTACCATATCTAATGAAATAAATAAGAAAAATGAAATAAATGAAAAATGAAATAAAATGAAATAAAGAAGAAAAGACAGAAAGGAAAGAGGGCAGGTAGGAAGGAAGGGAGGGAGGGAGTAAGGGAGGGAGAGAGGGAGGGAGAAAACTATTTGCACTAAATCCAGGACAAATTTTTCATGGCATTATATTTCTTAGATAAGATAAAAGACAAAAAAAAAACACTCAAAATTAAGTAATGAATTTGATGTCATCAAAAGGAATCTTTTTTTAGACTGGCAAGCCGTAGAGCACATCAAAGAAAACATTGGTTGAACTTGTGTTTTCTTTTCTGATCTTGTTTTTCAACTTCTGCTTGAGAGTGAGATCATCCATATTCATCCTCCTGTTTCTGACTTATTTCACTTAACATGAATTTTTCAAGGTCCATCCAAGATCGGCTGAAAACGGTGAAGAAAACACAAGTAGAACCTGAAATGGAATTGGCGTATCGCACCAAAGTAAAAGACTCTGGGGTGGGTGGGTGGAGAGAATACAGGTCCAAGAAGGATGACAGAGGACCTGTTGGGGGTTGTATTGTTATATGGGAAACTGGGAAATGTTATGCATGTACAAACTATTATATTTACTGTTGAATGTAAAACATTAATTCCCCAATAAAGAAATTAAAAAAAAAAAAAGAAAACATTGGTTGAGCACTCTATCATGTCTGCTTTGGAAGTTTCTTTGGAGACTCAGTTCTAACAGTAAGGAAAACAAAAGCAAAATTAAGCCAATGGGACTACACCAAACTGAAAAACATTTTCAAGAAATAAGGAACAATAGCACCTTGTAGAATAGAAAAAGATTTTTATACATCAAAGAACGAATATAGAGAGAGCTCATAAAACTTGGCAGCAGCTCCACCACCAACAAAACAAAAAACCCAACAACAAACTCCAAAGGACCCTAATAAAATTGGGGAAAATATTTGAACAAACTCTTCACACAAGAAGATATTCAGATAGCCAATAATTATCAGAGAAGATCAAGTCAAGACAACATTATGATAGCAGCTCATGCTTGTGAAGAGGTCAAACATTGAAAAGAACAAAAACAATTAATTGAGAGGAAGTAGTGAGAGAAGAACTCTTCTTCACTATTGATGGGAGCATAAATTTATCCAGAATTTTTTTAGGGGGTTTCACTGATCCAAACTGACTTTTTTTTTTCTATATAGAGACAGACAGAGAAATAAAGGTAAGATAACAAAGCACTGGAGAGAATTCTAGTGCTGTGGAGGCTAGGTTGTAGAACACACATTACTAGGTTCAAACCCCCACTCCCCACCTGCAGGGAGTAGTTTCCGGAGGTGGGAAGCAGGTCTGCACGTGTCTCTTTCTCTCCTCCTCTATCTCTCCCTATCCTTTCGATTTCTCTGTTGTGTCAAATAAAATAGAAGAAAGAAAATAATGGCCATCAAGAGCAGTGAGTTTGTAGTGCTGGCACTGATCTCCAGCATAACCCGGGCGACAATAAAAAAAAAAAAATTCCTTGGAGCCTAGAGATTAGAAAGAGCTCACCTAGTAGAACACACATCTTGCTATGCATGAAACCCTGGGTTTGAGTCCTGATACCTCACAGAAACATCATAGGAAGCCCCATGGGTGTGACATCAGTGCTGTGATCCCTTTATTTCACTCTATTTAAATATTTTTTTAAAACTTGGATCCACCTGCATATCAGATTTCAGGCTCAGGGAAAAAAAAAAACTAGTATAGCCACAGGCCCTTTGGAATATAACTAAAATATGCCTACAGCTATCTACAAAATGGAGTACCCCCCCCCCAATTCTTCATTTGCACTATTCCAGCCTTTAGGTTCATGATTGTTCAACAATTTGTTTGGCTTGGTATGTTAACTCTTTTCAGCCACCAGGTTCCAGATGCTAGCATGATGCTGACCAGACTTCCCTGGAGAGACAACCCCACCAATGTGTGCTAGAGCTCAGCTTCCCCAGAGCCCCACCCTACTAGGGAAAGAGAGAGGCAGGCTAGGAGTATGGATAGACCTGTCAACACCAATGTTCAGCAGGGAAGCAATTACAGAAGCCAGACCTCCCACATTCTGAATCCCACAATGACCTTGGATCCATACTCCCAGAGGGTTAAAGAATAGGAAAGCTATCAGGGGGTGGGGATGGGATATGGAGTTCTGGTGGTGGGAATTGTGTGGAGTTGTACCCCTCTTATCCTATGGTTTTGCCAATGTTTCCTTTTTATAAATAAAAAAAAGTTTTTTAAATTAAAATATAAATTAAAAATATCAACCCAGAAGTAGTGGAACTGCAAATGTACAGGGACTTGGCACCAGTAAATAAATAAATAGGTAATCCCTACATTATAAAAAGAAAAAAAAATGTTGACTGAAAAAGAAAAGAGATTCCTGGTGTGGTGGAAATGTATTATATTTTATTTTCCTTGAATAAAAGTGTAAAAATTCATGAAACTGAACACAAAATACCACATTCTGTGGCCCAAAAAACTGTTCACAAAGTAAAGTTCATGCATTGTCATGAGCCTAGGTTTCAGCCCAAGCTCCAAATGGAAGCACCATGAACTTTAGAGAAACCCATGCATAGTAGAACAGTACATAGATGCGTCTTCCTTTCTCTCTAAAAGCACAGAGTAAAAATTAGGCTGAGTAAATCTAGTTAAGTCTATATACAACAAACTTATTGTCAACATCATACACAACAGTAAGAAACTAAAAACTTTCCTACTAAGATCAGGTATTAGACAAGGCTGCCTACTATCATTATTACTTTTAACATAGTATTGAAATTTCTACCCACAGCAATTAGACAATAGAAAGGGATACAAATTGGAAGAGAAGTAAGGCTACACTATTACAGATTATATGATAGTATATATAGAAAATCCTAAAGAATCGAGTAGGAAGCCCCTGAAAATTACTAATCGTTATAGTAAGGGAGCAGTATAAAAATTAATATACAAAAATCAGTGACATTTCTTTTTTTAAGATTTTATTTATTTATTAATGAGAAAGATAGGAGAGAGAGAGAGAGAAAGAACCAGATATCACTCTGGTACATGTGTTGCCGGGGATTGAACTCAGGACCTCATGCTTGAGAGTCTAGTGCCTTAGCCACTGTGCCACCTCCTGGACCACAAAAAAAATCAGTGACATTTCTCTATGCAAACACTAGAAGAAATCCAGAAATCAATTACAATTACTATAGCAACAACAACAAAAAAACCCATCCAAGTATCTAGGAACAAACCTAACAAAGGAAGTGAAGAATTGTATTCTGAAAATTATTGGTCTATAATAAAAGTAATAGAAAGAGATATAAAGGGATGAAAAACATATACCATGGTCATGAACTGGAAGAATTAATATCATCAAAATGATGATAATACCCAGAGTCATATATAAATTTAATGTAATCCTCATCAATATTACACCAAAGTTCTTTAAGAGAATAGAACAAAAACTACAGAATTTTGTCTTGAATCAGAAAATACCTATAATTTCCAAGGAAATCTTGAGGGGAGGGGAAAAAAAGACTGGAGCCATCAAGCTTCCAAGCCTCAAACTATATTATAGGGCTATTATAATCAAAACTGCCTAATACTGGAACAAAAATAGACACAGACCAATAGAATAGAATCAAACACCCATAAATAAGTCACCACACTTGTGGACATCTAATTTTAACAAGCAGGCCCAAAATATTAAATGGAGAATGGGCAGTCTCTACAACAAAATGTTGGCAAAGATGTGGCAGAAAAGAACCTGGGTCCCTGTGCATGGTAATGTGTGTGCTGAACCAGGTGTGCCACCATCTAGCCCCTACCACCAAGGAATTTAAAAAATATTTTTAAAAGATATATCTACTTCTATGTTCACAAAAGCAACATTTATAACAGAACAAATTTGGAAGCAACCCATGCTTCCCCACCAGGTGAATAGCTAAGAAATTTGTGATATATACACATAATGGAACACTACACGGCTATTAAGAATGTTGAAGTCATCTCTATTGCTTCATCTTCTTTCTTCTTTCTCTTTCTTTCTGGCTTGAAGGAATCATGCTAATTGAGATAAGTCAAAATGAGAAGGATGGATAGTGGATGGTTTTACTCATAGGCGGAACTTAAGAAACAAGGATAGAAAGGAAAAACAATTCTAGGGATAGCAAGAGTGTTGTATGCTTTACATTGGGTTGTTCTAGCTCTCCCCCGCCAAGAAAATTGGATCAGTCCTGCAGTTTCGCGGGCCCGCTTGGCCCCGCCCCAAGGAACCCCGAGAGGGTTCCAGAGTTGCAGAGTTGGAGAGTTGGAGAGTGGCAGAGTTAGAGAGTGCTTGGCACCGTCACGGGGGAAAGAGGCAACAGAGTTTTGTTTGGTGATTAGTTTGGGTTAGTTTATAAATCGTTGTTCCTGAATAAAGAAATACAGCTTCCCTGCCCAGCTGTATGTCTCTGGTCATCTCTGTTACCCGCCTGTGAAGCTAGCCCAGCCAGCTGGAGCCGCCGAATTTTAACAACACAAGAGGATAAAGGGAAGTAGAGAAGAGAGGCACTCCCACAAACACACACTCAGAGTCCATTCTGAGTCAGATTTCTTCCCCAAAATAATTCACAAGCGAGTATCAGTGAATTCAGAAAGCAGAAGAAGGAAGAAAAGAAAAAAAAAAAAAGCAATGAAAGGAAAGAGTTTTTTTTTTTTTTAATTAGCTAGGAGGACAGAAAAAAGAGAGTAGAGGGAAGAGGTAGAGAGAAACAAGTTCCTCTCACAATGGATAGGACCCCCAGTCACCTAGCAACAGAAAAAACAACAGTTAATTTTGGTCAACCTGAAGAAGGAGGAGGGAAAAAGGACACGTGTATATAATAATAGCAATAATAAAATAAAATAGAGTAAAAAACCCTAACAGTCAGTGTGCAGCTTGGACTGCTCCGGATTGGCTGCAGGCAACCTGAGCAAAGACAGCCAATTGTAAGAAGTATCCAAAAAACAAAAAACAAACAAACAAACAAAAAAACCCTCCAGATAGTCTTTCCCAGACAGGGATGAGGCGCTGATTGGTCAGGTATTTTGTCACTCAAACAGAACTCCAGCCACTTAAAAATAGAAGAAGGAGGAGGAGGAGAAGGAGGAGAAGGAGGAGAAGGAGGAGGAGGAGGAGGAGGAGGAAGAGGAGGAGGAGGAGAAGGAGGAGGAGGAGGAGGAGGAGGAGGAGGAGGAGGAGGAGGAGGAGAAGGAGAAGAAGAAGAAGAAGAAGAAGAAGAAGAAGAAGAAGAAGAAGAAGAAGAAGAAGAAGAAGAAGAAGAAGAAGAAGAAGAAGAAGAAGAAGAAAAACAAAAAGGAAAAAGCTTGGAATGACACCCCTGGTGAGCCAGGAAACTTAGTAAGGAAAAAAGCTTAGTGGGAAGCCTGCTAGAAGTGGCTGTCCAGCCCCTGGGGGCTGGTTCTGGGGTGAGGGGGAGGGGTGAGCTCAAAAATAAGCAAAAGATTTTTCTTCTTTGTCCCCCTGGCCTCATTTGCCAGCCCAAGAGTGGGTTATAAGACCCCTTCTTGGTGTCACCCTGACCACCCCTTGTTCACCCTCCTACTGACGGCCCAGTATCCTACCCTATCCAGAGAATCCCTTTGGTCAACAATGGTAGAGAATGTCCCATTCTCTGACATTCTCTGAAGGGAGGCTGGACAACATACTCTATGCTACACCTAAGGAAGATGGGTTGATATTGGGGCAGCTTGGAATGTTGTTACTCATGACCATAGAATGGGAGCTCTGATCTACATGGATGCAGAGGTCACATAGGCTTCTAAGATGAATATGGGCCCCAGTCCAACCACATCAAATCCATGAAGTTTACAGTCAACAATATTTATACCCCTTTCCCATATTAGGGAGGTACTTTATTTCCTGATCCAGCTTTCTGGTCCATTTTCCAGCCATGACATCATCTCCCCAGACAATAAATTGGATCCACCTGCATATCAGGTTTCAGGCTTAGGGGAGGAAAAAAAAGAAAAAAATACCTAGTATAGCCACAAGTCCTTTGAAATATAACTAAAATATGCCTACTAGTAGGGGCCCCCAACTCTTCATCTGCACTATTCCAGCCTTTAGTTTCATGATTGGTCAACGATTTGTTTGGCTTTGTATGTTAACTCTGTTTTCAGCCCCCAGGTTCCAGATGCTAGCATGATGCTCACCAGGACTTCCCAGGACAGACAACTTCACCAATGTGTCCTGAAGCTCCAATTCCCCAGAGCCCCACCCCACTAGAGAAAGAGAGAGAGAGAGGCTGGGAGTATGGATGGACCTGTCAACACCAATGTTCAGCAGGGAAGCAATTACAGAAGCCAGACCTCCCACATTCTGCATCCCACAATGACCTTGGGTCCATACTCCCAGAGGGTTAAAGAATAGGAAAGCTACCAGGGGAGGAGATGGGATACAGATTTCTGGTGGTGGGAACTGTGTGGAGTTGTACCCCTCTTATCCTATGATTTTGTCAATGTTTCCTTTTTATAAATAAAAAAAGAAACAAACAAAGAAAGAAAAGAAAAAAGAAAAAGAAAGGAAAGACAAAGAAAATTAAAAAAAATTAAAAGGGGCTGGATGGTGGCATACCTGGTTGAAGACAGAGGTTATAATGTACTAGGACCCAGGTTTGAGCCCCAATTCCCATATGTAGGGGGAAAGCTTTGCAAGTGGTGAAGAAGTGCTACAGGTGTCTCCCTCTCTTTCTCGCTATCTTCCCCTTCCCTCTCAATTTCTGACTGTCTCGATCTAATAAATAAAGAAAAAAAATTAAAAGAGAGAGAGAGAGAGAGACAGCTCAGTTACTTTTAAAAAAAAAAGGGAAAGACACAAAATAAAACCTGAACTGGGTTTGGTGTATTGCATAAAGGCAAAGAACTGTGGGGATGGGGGAGAAATAAAAAAGGACTGGTGGAGCTTTGAGATCCCGGTGCATGATGGTGGAAAAGGATTAAGCTGGAGGTGGGAGTGCTTTTCAGACACCTATAATATGGAGATAAGAATTTGTACTCATGTGTCAACAACTGTATTGTAATCCATTAAGACAGAAAGAAAAAGAGAAAAAATGGAAGGAAGGAAGGAAGATAGGAAGATTAATTCAACAGTTTTACAACATTGGACTACATTGGACTGGACTGGGGAGGTGGTTCAGCGGTATATTGACAAGGCCCTGTGTTTGTCTCCAGCATCACATGAAAAAAATCTATACAATTTATTTATGTTAACTATTCCTTTATGGTTTTTTTTCATTTTTATTTTCAAACCTCTAGTTCTATAAAGTGGATTTTTATAAAAATATTTATTTTATTTTATTGTGTGAGAGAGAGAGAGGGAGAAAGAGAGAGTACAGTAGAGAGAGAAAGATGATATAGGAAGAATAGGACACTGCTCAGCTCTGGCTTATGGTGGTGCTAGAGATTGAACATGGGAACTTGGAGTCTCAGTCAAGAGTCTTTTGCATAATCATTATGCTGTCTCCCTAGCCTGTGAACATATTTTTTCAAAGAAAAAAAAATATATATATATATTTTGGTCACGTGTGGTTAGTTTGTTAAAAAGCTACCCTGTGATACCTGTCTGTTTTAGCTGCCGATGGGATATAGTCAGACTCTGTGTTTTCCCTTCTAAGTTATAAAGGCCAAAAGTTGAACAAAAACAAAGACCAGATCTGCTGACCCTTAGGTGAACCCTGGAGTCTCCATGGAACTCTGATTCAAGCAGTGATTAGTCATAGCATTGGATGAGTCTTGATTCATTTTCATTCATCCTAATCAAATAGAAGCTTATTTAATTCTCATAACAGCATTTTGAAGAAGTACAGTGCCAGTTTGCTGAAGAGTTTAAGTATATTTACCAGTGTATAAACTAAATGTGAAATAGACTATTACATCTTTTGACATGTCTAGTTTATTTCAACTCACCTGGCCACTACGTTTTCAGTATTCTCTATCATTGACTCCTAAGATAAAATGTATAACCAGAGAAGTTGGGGAGGGAATCAAACTCTACTATGTCTGACTGACTCAAACTAGGAAACTTAAAAGTCTTGGTAATTATAGAAAAAAAGTATAAATTAATATAATTTAAATAATCAGCTATCAAATGAGTAAAGAATTAAGAAAAACTAAGTAGATTATGGGAAAACTTTTCTCTCAGTTCTGAAATTCTTAGAGAAATTTTAAAGTAAATAATACTTTCAGAAAAATTTTAGTCAGCTTCTTTAATTAACATCAAGCTAAGAAAGTCCTAAATAGAAAACTCCAGGATAATTCGTTTTAAGAGAGTAATAGTAAGTGTAGAGAATTAAAAAAAAAAAAGTGAGCATATGTTATAGAGGCTAAAAAGGTGAATATGGGTGTCAGAGAAATTCTTCCCTGAGTAGGGTGCCTGCCTAGCCATGAACACAGTCTAGGTTCAAGTCCTAGTACTACATGGAAATAGAGAAAGCTCTGGTGTTGTATAGTCTCTCTCTCTCTGTCCCTCTCCCTCTCTCTTTCTACATAAATGAAGAAAATATTTCTTGGAACAATAAAATCACAGATGCGTAAAGCCCTGGCCAAGCAAAAACTAATTTTTTTGGAGCCAAGAAAGTGGCTCCACAGATGGAGTGCAGGACTTGTACTTATGAAGCATTGAATTCAATCCCCAGTGCTACATATGCTAGAGCAGAACAGTCCTCAAGTCTCTCTCTCACCTATAAATCTAAAAGCAAATTAATAAAAAATAAAAGTCTTTGATCATTAAATTTCACATAGCTGGGGAGAGGTCATTGGCTATGCAAAAATACTTTCATGTCTGAGGCAGCAAAGGTTCCATCAGTCCCCAGTACCATCAAAAGCCAGAGCTGAGCAGGGCACTGATAATAAATAAAAATGAAATAAAATTTACATAAATATATGCTTCTAGAGTGGAAATACAGCCTTCCTGTAAGTACAGAAAATTCACTTACAATTCTATAATTTATAGGAAATTCAAGCCATTAACTCTAGGTTAAGAATACCTTAATACACTGTATAACTGAAACATAACTTCATGCAAATCTTCATGAAACCTTTTGTTATTCAACTAGCAATCCTCTTATTTTTGAAATAACAGAAAGTTGACTCAAATAATGTTGGAATAACTAATATCTTGTTGGAATACAGAGGAAATTGTAATTCATTCCTAATTCATTTGAGGGAAGAACACCACAGAATATTATGTGGATCACAATGGGAAAATCTTGGAACCTGTTATGTTTTACATAATATATATTTGTAGAAAATTGTAAAATGCTGATCAACAACAAGAACCATAATCCTATAAAAATTTAGAGTCCTACCACTTAGAAAAATACTAATATTGAATTTTTTCTGTGCACAGAGGCATGAAATTTTATTATAAATGGGCAATTTTATGATAAGTTCTTAATGTACTGAACAAGTTTAGGCCTTGTCAACTTCAACCAGATCACTATTGGTATTGCCACCCCACATCATGCTGCTATTGAATTCTTACTGTGGACTGTAAGCAGAGATACCAAGTCTGAGAAGTCAACTTCACAATTCTTCGAATCTGGTGACATATTTCCTAATACATGGGACTACCTACATCCACGTTAGCACATCATCTAACTAAGTAACAGATACCAGATATAAGCTAGGGTTTAGGGTCCTGGGTAAAGGTGTACATGCATCCATAAGCAAGGGGCAATTATATAACTCAAAGTTAAAGTGCTCAAAATAGTTGAAGTGCCTAGAGAAGGCATCATAAATTCTCTGATTGATTGGACTTAGACCAAATTAGCTGGGCAGTCTAGCAGAAAGACCCAAAGAAGATAGATCCCAAAAACCCAATTCTGGTTGGATTCAACAAATGATACTCAGTGCTTAACCAACTGGAAGAAAGTCTAAGATTATCAGATAAAGAAAGGACTACAAAAGTTGGTTGAGAGCAAGAGACTGGATCATTTAATAATGGCTCTTTTGGTCAATATCACATCACCTCATCATCTGGGACCCTAGTTAGGGAATCCTTGGATTCCCACAAAAATATAAGATGTTTTTCCATCATGGAGTCTCTCACACATACAACTACATTTATACAGACAGAGACAATTATGACCACCAAAGCTCTTCAAGACATCTTGTTGACTCTATTCCTAAAAACATACCTAGAATCTAGAATCTCACCACCTCATCAATATTACACTTCCCTATTACTTCTTCCCTGAATCATTAAAAAAGCTCCTAACTCCCCACTTCCCCCAGCCTGCTTTTACCTTAATACAAATAACTACTTCAAACACAGACACCTGAGTAATCCTTTTCAAATTAAAGACATCTTAGTCATTCCTCTGCTCTAAACTCTACATGGCTCCTCCATTTTACTTAGAATTAAACTCAGTGTTTTCACAATTCTCTATAGCTCTACACTCTGTACTGCCTCCTTATCCCCCACATACCGGTACTTGCTTTTCTCCTGATCCACTGTTTCCACTAGCCTGATGTAGTTACTAGTCATTCTGTGAATTTGCCAGGAGGTGCCTGCCTCAGGGTCTTTGCACTGACTCTTCCCTCCAGTATCCTCATGACACAGTCTCTTACATTTTCAGCCCTTTGCACAAATAACACATCCCTATTTAACTTCCACCTTCAAAAGGATCCCCTCCTTTTGTTGCCTCACTTTTCCCCCAATTTATTTACCACCTTCTGATATATATTTCTGCTGTGTAAATTGGCTGCAAGCATGTATCTATAAAGGCAGGAATTTGGGGGGGGGGGTTGGAGTCTAATTTAGTCACTGTTTTAGTAGCATATATAGTGATTTTTTTTGTTTAAAAATTAATCCATGGAGTAGAACTACTTACATAATTTTGGCTCCCAATTTATAGGAAATATCTTTAGTTTTTATTTACCTTTTCTACCTCAGAATTATTGGAGGGTATAACTGACATATATTAGAATTTTCTAATTTAATTCTAATATTTTAATATAATGAATTCTAATATTTTTCCACTGAGATTTTAATAGGTCAGAGTATATAATTGGTCTGTTATGTCCCTCTCCCTGAAATTCTGAATCATACCTTTAACATTTGGAAATACTATGACTTATGAATGTGACTACTCAACTGAAAGTTCTCATAGGGTACAAAACTCCAAGAAAAAAAAAATCCCAACTGCTTATTTTATGCTGGATGTAAATTTATGAAGTTCACAAGATATTCAGGAAGGAGAGTATTTAGGTATTACTAATATGACTTCTTTTAAAATAGAAATGAAGAAACATTCCATCCAAACAATCTATGCTATTGTCTGTCTGACTTCCATATATCATTTGCATCTTTCATCTAAATAATTCACTAAAATATTATTAATTAGTCTTGTTCCTCTACTAAATGCCACTTCTCCCTGTGCCACAGAAACCAAAAATAATTAAAGGAACTTCTGGTTGGGTAGCTTTGTGCTAAACTCATATCTCTGGAGAGGGATGTGGGAAGGGAATAAGGAGAGTCTTGGTTACATCTAAATAAAAACAAATCTTTATTCGCCAAGACCATCACTGCACTGTAATAATGCTAATGGCAGAGAATGCCTCTGCCTGAAATCTATTCTCTTTCTGATGCCAACCCTTAATGTGGTAAAGGTCACAAAAACCAATCCAGAGGCACTGAATTTAAATAATCAGTCCTGAGAAGTCTCTCTGGTTGGTTTCTTTTCCTTGTTGCCACTCACCAGAGAACGAATATATCAACAGCCGTCAGCAAAGCACATCCAAGCTGGATGCAGGCCAAGAACAAGCAGCATCGTGGACATCTGGGCAGAGAGGTGGAAGGGTTACCGGTGCAACAGTGAGATCGGAACATGCGGAGACTGCTGGGCAGCAGCTGGAGGAAGTTCGGACATGCTGGCAGGGGGAGTTATGAGTGGTTAACTAGTGAGCCAAGCCTACCTCTTCTGGAAACCCAGCTGCAGGTCTGTACATATTCTTTCCTGTCAGTTTTAAGAAACAACGTTTCCATTTCTAGGCTCTTAAAACTTAGTGGCAAGATTTTTTGCATTGTGGTTTATAATAGCAGTATGAATTCACTGAATGGCATAATCTAAGAAAGTAAGTTCCAAGTTGTCTCCTTTTGACAATGATAAATTCAAGTAAAGCTTTCCACAGATTGAGGACCAGGTGGCAACACATCTGATTAAGTGTACCTGTTACCATGCACAAGGACCCAGGTCAAGCTTTCAGTCCCCAATCCCCAACTGCAAGCGTGAAGCAGGGCTGCAGTTGTGTCTCCTCCTCTCTCCCTCTCATCTCCATCTCCTCTCTCAATTTCTCTATGTCTCTTTCCAGTAAATTAATAAATAAAAGACTTTTTTTAGAAGCTTGCCACAAATAAATACTTAAATGTTCATAGACTAAGGGTCAGTTCAATTACTTTTTTTTTTCTTGGAAGTTCATTTGTTTCAGTGATTTATATTCCACATGAGTGAAACCACCCAGTAGTTGACTTTCACTTAGCATAATCACTTCCAGTCCCATCTATTTTGTCCCAGAGACATGATATATATTTTTTTAATTTGTCACAAAAGAAGTTCTAAGAACACCTGGTATATCAAATGTAAGTCAAAGGATACCTGAAAATGAGTAGGGGTCAATATTTTATATGCCTAGGTTCTATAAGTAACTTTGTTCAATAAACAATGTCTGTTTATACCAACAAATTCCCTTTGGCTTTCCAGCTGCATCATAAGCACTGTTTAAGAGTAGAAACTAAGTATCTTACTTTAGGAATGGCAGCAGAGGGTTAAGGAGGATTTGTGTCTCATTAAGAAATTTAGAAAGGGGTTTTCTTTGAGGAATCAATAAAGAAGCTTCAAACTGAGGCAGCATTTATGGAAACATAAAAACTTAGTTTTATTATCAGACAGGGAGATCAGTAATACCAAATTTATATTTTTTCTTCTTTTCTGGAGAAGTATCTGAGAGTCGTATTTAATTTCTCTAAAACACTTTAGAGGGGGGGTGCTATTTATCTCTATCATACTTAATTCCCCAGTAGTGCTTTTTCAGTTGGACATTTCTTTGAACAAAGTCTTTTTTCAAACCCTTCTCCCCACCCCCTCCCAACACCATAAGCCAGAGCTGAGCAGTGCACTGGTTAAACAAACAAACAAAAAAAGTCTTTAAATCAGCATACACAAACATTCAAAATTAAAACTTTCAGAGAAACAAATGAGGACATCTGGATAAAAAAGTAAAGATATCATTTTATGCAGTTTAAAATGCAGAGCAATTTAAATGTATCTTGAATCATTAAATAAGCAAATGAAAGATGCCATTATTAGTTTGTCCTACAGTTATGGGTATCTCTAAACTTGCAAACAAGAGTGCATCATAAGAAACTGTCCTGGGAGTTGGGCGGTAGCGCAGCGGGTTAAGCGCAGGTGGCGCAAAGTACAAGGACCAGCCTAAAGATCCCAGTTCCAGCCCCTGGCTCCCTACCTGCAGGGGAGTTGCTTCACAAGCAGTGAAGCAGTTCTGCGGTTTCTTTCTCTCCCTCTCTCTGTCTTCTCTCCTTTCTCTATTTCTCTCTGTCCTATCCAATAACGATGACATCAATGATTACAACAATTAAAAAAAAAGGGCAACAAAAGGGAAAATATATATATATATTTAAAAAAGAAAGAAAGGTTAAGCGCAGGTGGCACGAAGCTCACAGACCTGTTTAAGGATTCTAGTTTGAGCTCTCAGCTCCCCACCTGCAGGAGAGTCGCTTCACAAGCGGTGAAGCAGGTCTGCAGGTGTCTACCTTTCTCTCCTCCTGTCTTCCGCATCTCTCTCAATTTCTTTCTGTTCTATCCAACAACAACGACAAGAATAACTACAACAATAAAACAACAAGGGCAACAAAAGGGAATAAATAAGTAAATATTTAAAAAGAAAAAAAGAAAGGAAGGAAGGAAGGAAGGAAGGGAGAAAGAAAGAAAGAAAGAAAGAAAGAAAGAAAGAAAGAAAGAAAGAAAGAAACTGTCCTAATATCTAGTGGGTACTTAGTATTTGAAGAGACTATACTCAACCACTGAAATTATCAGTGATAGTATGGAACTGTGAAAATTCTTCTTTTGCTAATTTTTACATATGAAACAATTATAGTGAGTTCTAGTATATCAACCCTCTCAGGAAGACCAATAAGTATTTTGAATTCTCTATGCATGTAGAACTTTTACAGTATAAGAGAAGGTTTAAATCTGATGCCTACAAATAATCAAAAACTGACCATAGGCAGCAATATGATGATCATACTGACTGAGAGTGAAATGGTCCATGTTTATCAAAGCTGAAGTGCAACTGTTTTAAGTTTTTTTGGTTTATTTGGCTGGTTGGTTTTTGTTGTTGTTTGTATGTTTTATCAGAGCACTGCTCAGCACTGATTATTGTGGTGCAGGGGATTGATGTTTTAAGTTCTAAAAGAGGTAACAACTTTAAAATTATTTGATTCTCTAGCAGGAAATAAAGATCACTCTTTTCAACTACAACTTAAATTCTTTTTTTCTCATTTTTTTTAATTAGATAAGACAGAGAGACATTGAAAGGGGATGGGGAGGAGGAGAAAGAGACAGAGAGACCTGCAGACCAGTTCACTTATTGTGAAGCAGATGCCCTGCAAGTGGGGAGCAGGTGCAGGGAGGGAGGGCTCTAATTCAGGTCCTCAGTGAGACACCACCCACCTACACTCCCACCCCGAAATTTTACTTCTTAACCATTGCAGTAAGTTTATTTATGAGTTCATCTACTCTTAGAGCTTTTGTGACCAAAATACAATCTAACAGTATATCAGATCATGTATGAGAACAGAAGGAATGTTATAGTTTAGCAGCACGTCACATAAAATATATTTCTGCTAAAAATTTTATCTAAAAATATATATCAGAATGTGAACTCAATAGTTCTTTTTTTTAAGCTATTTACTCTTTTTATTTTTTAATTTAAGAAAGGATTAATCAACAAAACCATAGGGTAGGAGGGGTACAACTCCACACAATTCCCACCACCCAATTTCCATATCCCATCCCCTCCCCTGATAGCTTTCCCATTCTCTATCTCTCTGGGAGAATGGACCCAGGGTCATTGTGGGTTGCAGAAGGTAGAAGGTCTGGCTTCTGTAATTGCTTCCCCGCTGAACATGGGCGTTGACTGGTCGGTCCATACTCCCAGTCTGCCTCTCTCTTTCCCTAGTTGGGTGGGTCTCTGGGGAAGCGGAGCTCCAGGCCACATTGGTGGGGTCTTCAATCCAGGGAAGCCTGGCAAGCATCCTGATGGCATCTGGAACTTGGTGACTGAAAAGAGAGTTAACATACGAAGCCAAACAAATTGTTGAGCAATCATGGACCCAAAGCTTGGAATAGTGGAGAGGAAGTGTTAGGGAGGTACTCACTGCAAACTCTAGTGTACTTCTGCTTTCTGGTATATATTTTGCAGTAGTTTATGGATACGTGTGAACATATGCTCTCTCTCACAGAAACTGGTGTATATCTAGGTTTTGGGACTTTGTTAGAAAGTGAACCACCTGAGATGAAATTAGAGTATACTATGAAAGGAAAGGTTTCACCTGAGTAATGAAGCTGAAGGGTTGTCATTCCACATGTGAAGTCTCTGGACACAGTCTGAAGTGAAGCATATTGAGGTTGCCTTGGTTAGGTTGTGATCGGCAGATGCAATATTATTTGATATGGATTGGGAGAGGCATAGGGGAAAGTGGGCCCTATCCAAGGGTTCCAGGACTGGGTGAAGTAGGGGCTCTATAGTGGAGATGTGAGGTTCCTGCTGTCTTAGGGTTCAAAAAGACAATCGATAGTTAATGTTATCATCACATTATTTGTTAATTGGGTTAACTTTGAAAAGTCCTTTTGTTATGGTTTGCTGTACAGTATCCAGTATCTTGTATATAGCTGTGCTATTGGATGCTTCTAATCTACTTGGTCTAGGCTTTTGAGAGAGTCCGCATATCAAATACACAGCCTATATATTAAAAAGATTCAGTTTGTGTTTTGAAAAACTTTGAGACATACTATTGATTTTGTTCCTCTCAAATTAATTAACTAGTGATTCATATGTCTACATTTTGCTAGGAGTGTACATAAAGAACATTCCCACCACCAAAAGACTGTGACCCATCCCTCCCACCCACTCCCACCCCCAGTGTCCCAGGAAGCTGCATGTCTACATCTCACCACAGGGTTTTTACTTTGGTGCCCTACTTACAATTTGGTCAGGTCCTGCTTTTAGTTTCCCTTTCAGATCTTCTTAGTCAACTTCTGTTCATGAGTGGGATCATCCCATACTCATCTTTATATTTCTGACTTAGCTCACTTAACATAATTCCTTCTAGCTCTGTCCAAGATGGGTCAGAGAAGGTGGGTTCATTGTTCTTGATAGCTGCATAGTATTCCATTGTGTATATATACCACAGCTTTCTCAGCCACTCATCTGCTGTTGGGCACCTGGGTTGCTTCCAGGTTTTAGCTATTATGAATTGTGCTGCTATGAACATAGGAGTACACACCTCTTTTTGGTTGGGTGTTATGGAGTCCTTGGGGTATAAGCCCAGGAGAGGAATTACTGGATCATATGGAAGGTCCATGTCTAGCCTTCTGAGAGTTTTCCAGACTGCTCTCCACAGAGGCTATACCAATTTACATTCCCACCAGCAATGTAAAAGGGTTCCTCTGTCCCCATAGCCTCTCCAGCATTTGTTGCTGCTGTCCTTTTTGATGTATGCCATTCTTACAGGAGTGAGGTGGTATCTTAGTGTTGTCTTAATTTGCATTTCTCTGACAATCAGTGACCTAGAGCAGTTTTTCATATGTTTGTTAGCCTTTGGATCTCCTCTGTAGTGAATGTTTTGTTCATATCCTCTGCCCATTTATGGATGGGGTCATTTGCTTTTTTGGTGCTAAGTTTGCTGAGCTCTTTATATATTTTGGTGATTAGTTTCTTATCTGATATATGGCATGTGAAGATCTTCTCCCATTGTGTGAGGGGTCTCTTTGTTTGTTTAATAGTTTCTTCGGATGTGCAGAAGCTTTTCAATTTGATGTAGTCCCATTGGTTTGTTTCTGCTTTAATCTTCCTTGCAATTGGGTTTGATTCATCAAAGATGTCCTTGAGGTGTAGGTGGGAAAGTGTTTTACCAATGTTTTCCTCTAAGTATTTGATTGTTTCTGGTCTGACATCTAGGTCTTTGATCCATTTGGAGTTGATTTTTGTTTCTGGTGAGATAAAGTGGTTCTATTTCATTCTTCTGCATGTTACAACCCAGTTTTCCCAGCACCATTTATTGAAGAGAGCCTCCTTCTTCCATTTAATCCTTTGGGCTCCCTTATCAAAGATTAGATGTCCATAGGTGTGGGGATTTATTTCTGGGCTTTCAATTCTGTTCCACTGGTCTGTGTGCCTATTTTTGTTCCAGTACCATGCTGTTTTGATGATTATGGCTTTATAATATAGTTTAAGGTCTGGGAGTGTGATGCCTCCATTTCTATTTCTTTTCCTCAAGATGGTTTTGGCAATTCTAGGTGTTTTCATGTTCCAGATAAATGATTGTAGTGTTTGTTCTACTCTCGTAAAGAAGCTTGGTGGAACTTTGATGGGTATTGCATTAAATTTGTATATGGCTCTGGGGAGAATATTCATTTTGATGATATTTATCCTTCCAATCCATGAGCATGGGATATCTTTCCATGTCTTGGTATCAGTTTCTATTTCCTTGAGTAGCAACTCATAGTTTTCAGCATACAAGTCTTTCACTTCTTTGGTCAACTTTATTCCTAGGTATTTGATTGATTTTGCTGAAACAGTAAATGGCAGTGATTTCTGGATGTCTTCTTCTTCATATTTAGTGTTTGCATAAAGAAATGCCACTGATTTTTGTACATTGATTCTGTAGCCTGATGCCTTGCTATATTGCCTAATAACTTCCAGTAATTTTCTGCTGAATTCTTTAGGTTTTTCTATGTATATTATCATATCATCTGCAAATAGTGAGAGCTTGACTTCTTCCCTTCCAATCTGTATTCCTTTGATTTCTTTCTCTTGCCTGATTGCTATGGCAAGAACTTCCAATACTATGTTGAAGAGTAACGGTGACAGTGGACAGCCCTGTCTAGTCCCCGATCTGAGGGGGAATGCCTTCGGCTTCTGTCCATTGAGTATGATGTTGGCTGTAGGTTTGCTATATATAGACTCCACTATCTTGAGGAATTTCCCATCTATTCCCATTTTTTGTAGAGTTTTGAGCATGAATGGGTGTTGGATTTTGTCAAAGGCTTTCTCTGCATCTATTGAGATAATCATGTGGTTTTTGGCTTTGCTTTTATTCATGTGGTGAATGACATTGATTGACTTACGGATGTTGAACCAGCCTTGCATTCCTAGGATGAATCCCACTTAGTCATGATGAACAACCTTTTTGATATGTTGCTGTATCCTATCTGGTTGGCCAAGATCTTGCTTAATATTTTGGCATCTATGTTCATCAGCGATATTGGTCTGTAGTTTTCCTTTTTTGTGCTGTCCCTATCAACTTTTGGTATCAGGGTGATGTTGGCTTCATAGAAGGTGGAAGAGAGTATTCCTGTTTCTTCAATCTTATGGAAAAGCTTAAGAAGTATGGGTACTAACTGTTTCCTGAAAGTTTTATAGAATTCATTTGTGAAGCCATCTGGTCCAGGACTTTTGTTGTTGGGGAGATTCTTAATAACGGTTTCAATTTCTTTGTCTGTGATTGGTGCATTTAGATTTTGTACTTCTTCTTGGTTCAGTTTTGGAAGGGCATATGCTTCTAGGACTTGTTCCATTTCTTCCAGATTCTCTAGCTTGATGGCGTATAGTTCTTTATAGAAGTTTCGCAGGATTCTCTGGATTTCTGTGGTGTCAGTTGTGATATCTCCTCCATCGTTTACAATTCTATTAATCTGAGTCTTCTGTCTTTTTTGTTTGGTGAGTCTGGCTAGGGGTTTGTCAATTTTGTTTAATCTTTCAAAGAACCAACATTTGGCTTCATTGATCTTTTGTATGGTTCTTTTATTTTTGATGTTGTTTATTTCTGCTCTAACTTTAGTGATTTCTGTCCTTCTGGTTGCTTTAGGGTTCCTTTGTTCCTCTTCCTCTAAGTCCTTGAGGTGTGCAGTAAGGTCGTTCATTTGAGTTTCTTCTTGGTGTTTAATATATGATAGTATGGCTATAAGTTTCCCTCTCAGTACTGCTTTAGCTATGTCCCAAATAATTTGATAGGTTGTGTCTTCATTTCCATTTGTTTCCAGGAACATTTGAATTTCCTGCTTGAGTGAGTCTCTGACCCAGTGGTTCTTTAGGAGTATGTTGTTTAGTTTCCAAATTCTGTGACTTTTAATAATTTTCTGTTTGTTGTTAAATGTTAATTTTACTCCACTGTGGTCTGAGAATGTTGGTATGCTTTTAATTCTACTTCTAAAAACCTTTTATGTTTCATTTGGTTTAAATCCCCCCTGCTTAACACTGAATTCTATTTACATATCCACTGTATTCTATTTACATAACCACTATTAACAAGCACCACCCTCCCTCCAGGGCATTGGTGGTTCATAACCACTATTAACAAGCACCACCCTCCCTCCAGGGCATTGGTGGTTCAGTGGTAGATTTCTTGCCTGCTCCGCCCCCTCTCCTTGTCATACCCTGATTTTCACCAGTCACTTTTCTCTCCACACTCTCTGCGTCGCATCCTGTTCCCACCCTAGTATATTTATAAGGACAAGATTGTTTGTAGTTTTTAGTGTAGTTTAGCTTAGCTTGGTATAGATTGCACTGCATCCCGCATGAATAAAGAGATACTGCGTACAACCCAGCCATGAGTCCCAGGTCGTCTGTTACCCGCCCGTGAAGCCAGCCCGGCAAAAACAACATATGGTGCCTACAATGTGGGACCTGACCTGCGCAACTCCCAGATAAGTGAAGACTTTGCCTACCTATGCACTATGGTGTTCTCTTCTACTTATCAAGAGGTTTGCCAAAGCCTCTACTGTTTCATCATGAGACAGTTACTCTGTCTCTGGAACATTTTGCTCTGGGCCACACTTTGTTTCCCTGACCGTGAACTTTGGTTTCTTGTGACCCTAATCATAGAGCTTGGGAGATGCACGGAGATTTCTCCTTGGACTTTCTGGATTCCCTCTCCCATGTTTCCTGAGGAAAAGGACTACATTTTGCTCCAAGCCACAACTTGGTTCTTTATGACCGTGATCGTAGACCTAGGGATATGCATGGGGATTTCCACTGGTACTTTCTGGACTTCTTCTCAAATGTTTCCCATGGAGAAGGTCTACTTTAATTTGAGAAACATTCTCGAGTACCCTGGCAGTCCCCAAGAATGGAGACATGTAGTTAGTTCTACTCTCCTGATTGGATTCTTTCTTCAATGGGAAGACACTTTTAAAAATGGGTGCCTGAAGCAATCCAGCAGGAACAGTCAGAAGCATGCTAAATGGAATTTTGAAGAGCTTTTTGGACTAGGACGCCCTCCGGGGACTCTTGATGCTTCATGGTGAGATCTGTTTCGTAAGAGAGTTGTTTGAATGTCTAAATTTTTGCTTGACATTGACTTAAAAAAAAATGCTGGACACAGCCATGATTTCTAGAGACATCCAGAAACAATCCAAAAAATTGTTTTTTCCCTCCTTTGACTTCTTTTTTACGTCTTGGCATAAATCTGAGACTTTTAATCCTGAAACAGTATGAGTTATGGGTGAGGCAGATAGTGCAATGATCATGTTAATTATTCTCATGCCTGAGGCTTCTACCATGGTTCGTCTGTTTACCTTTCCACATTTTATTGAGTTTAAACTGTTTAAGCAACCTTAAAATCATACTAGAAAGGACTTCCCTTATTGACTGGCCTACTAAAGGCAGAAAATCCTACCGTTTCCAGGAGATGTGGTCAGAGCTCAAGCCACTAGCATCTTCTCAGTCCGCCATCTTCCGGGAACCGAACTCAATAGTTCTTGATTTTATAATCACTATACTTGTAGCTTTATCAAATAATTTCTAGACACCCTCATTATCTTTAGTGTTTATTTCTATTTATTTTCAGTCCTTCTTATTTTATTTAGTGTTGATTTTGTTTAGTATATACAACCACTTGTATCTCTGAGATATAGTTATGTATCTACTAATCACCAAGTTCTTTATACACACTGGATCTTTAAAGTCTCATACCAGCCTTCCAAAGGGAAAAAAAGTGTTATTACTCCCGTCGCACAGAGCATAAAACACAGATTCAGAGAGGACAAGTGATTAACCCAAGCTTGCACAGGCATTAGTTTACACTATGAATCACAGCCAGAGCTGTTGAACCCCAAAGATAATGAAGATAATGTTCTGCTCCCCCCCTGCCCACACACAGAGGTTTTTTTATGCACTTTAAATATCTTAACAGTTGCACATATACAATTTAAAAAATCAAAAAAAATCTTTACTGTTGGGTTTCAAAAAAAAGTCATCATAATTTTTTACATAGAAAAACAGAAAAAATAGTGACCCAAACAGTCTTTTGGTGGTGGGAATGATGTTTATGTACACTCCTAGTAAAATGTAGTCACATAAATCATTAGTTAATTAATATGAGAGGGGGAAAATCAATTGCATGTCTCAAAGTTTCAAAACACAAACTGAATCTTTTTAATATATAGGCTGTGTATTTGATATGCAGACTCTCTCAAAAGCCTAGACCAAGTAGATCAGAAGCATCCAATAGCACAGCTATATACAAGATACTGGGTACTGTATAGCAAACCATAACAAAAGGACTTTTCAAAGTTCACCCAATTACCAAATAATGTGATGATAACATTAACTATTGTCTTCTTGAACCCTAAGACAGCAGGAACCTCACATCTCCACTATAGAGCCCCTACTTCACCCAGTCCTGGGACCCTTGGATAGGGCCCACTTTCCGTATGCCTCTCCCAATCCATATCAAATAATATTGCATCTGCCAATCACAACCTAAGCAAGGCAACGATTGCCACCTCAACATGCTTCACTTCAGACTGTGTCCAGAGACTTTACCTGTGGAATGACAACCCTTCAGCTTCATTACTCAGGTGAGACCTTTCCTTTCATAGTATACTCTAATTTCATCTCAGGTGGTTCACTTTCTAACAAAGTCCCAAAACCTAGATATACACCAGTTTCTGTGAGAGAGAGCATATGTTCACACGTATCCATAAACTACTGCAAAATATATACCAGAAAGCAGAAGTACACTAGAGTTTGCAGTGAGTACCTCCCTAACACTTCCTCTCCACTATTCCAAGCTTTGGGTCCATGATTGCTCAACAATTTGTTTGGCTTCGTATGTTAACTCTCTTTTCAGTCCCAGGTTCCAGATGCCATCAGGATGCTTGCCAGGCTTCCCTGGATTGAAGACCCCACCAATGTGGCCTGGAGCTCAGCTTCCCCAGAGGCACACCTTACTAGGGAAAGAGAGAGGCAGACTGGGAGTATGGACCGACCAGTCAACGCCCATGTTCAGCGGGGAAGCAATTACAGAAACCAGACCTTCTACCTTCTGCAACCCACAATGACCCTGGGTCCATGCTCCCAGAGGGATGGAGAATGGGAAAGCTATCAGGGGAGGGGGTGGGATATGGAGATTGGGTGGTGGGAATTGTGTGGAGTTGTACCCCTCCTACCCTATAGTTTGTTAATTAATCCTTTATTAAATAAAATAAAAAATAAATAAATAATAAAAAAAGTGACCCAAGAAGTGGCACTGTGGATAAAGCACTAGAGTTTCAAGCATGAGGTCTTGAGTTCAGTCCCAGCAGCACATGAACCAAAGTGATGTCTGCTTCTTTCTCTCCTCCTTTCTTGGTAATAAATAAATAAACTCTTTAATATACATGTATATATATATATATATATATATATCATGACTTTTCTTTTTTTGATTTTTATCATCTATTTTAATCAGAAAACAAGAGGGTAGTAGAGATAGAGAGGGAGAGAGAGAGAGAGAGAGAGAGAGGGAGAGAGAGAGAGACCTGCAACCCTGTTTCAGCACTTTCAAAGCTTTCCCCCTGCAGGGGAAAGACCTGCAGCTGGAACCTGGGTTCTTGTGCATTGTAACATGTGCATTCAACCAGGTGGGCCACCACCCAGCCCCTTGACTTTTCTGAAAACCGAATAGTATTTTACCAATCTGGCAATATAAATATTAAATGATCATCTAATTTTAACTCAATTTTTTAAATATTTATTTATTCCCTTTTTGTTGCCCTTGTTTTATTGTAGTTATTGGTGCTGTCATTGTTGGATAGAATAGAGTAAAATGGAGAAAGGAGGGGAAGACAGAGAGGGGGAGAGAAAGACACCTGCAGACCTGCTTCATTCACCACCTGTGAAGCGACTCCCCTGCAGGTGGGGAGCTAGAGGCTGGAACCGGGATCCTGATGCTGGTCCTTGTGCTCTGCGCCACGTGTGCTTAACCCACTGCGCCACCCCCGGACTCCCGGAATCAAATTATTATACATAGTTACAAAACCCTTCAGAAGTAAAGAAAGAAAAAATGGTCAGCAAGACAGCCGACCTGGGAGAATGCCTGATTTGTCATGCATGTAACCCAAGTTTGATTCCAGCCCCCCACTATACTGGGAGAAGCTTCAATGCTGTGGTGCCTTTGCTTCTCTCTGTTGTTGTCTCTGTCTTTATTTCTTTCTGAGGAAAGTCTGCATGGAGCAGTGAAGTCCTAGATAAGTTATGCTCTCAAAAGGTCATGAACAGTAAAACCTATATTTCTTACCAAAAATAAGCCAAGAACCCTAGCTATCAGCCTTATTTAGAGTATGTAGAGAGCAATATTTTATTTTTACTTATACAAATGGAGATATTGACAGAGACATAGGATAAGAGGGGTACAATTCCACACAATTCCCACCACCAGAACTCCCTATCTCATCCATTCCCTTGAAAGCTTTCCTATTCTTTATCTCTCTGGGAATATGGACTCAGGATCATTATGGGGCGCAGAAGGTGGAAGGTCTGGCTTCTGTAATTGCTTCCCTACTGAACATGGGTGTTGGCAGGTCGATCCATACTCCCAGCCTGTCTCTCTTTCCCTCGTGGGGCAGGCCTCTGGGGGGGGGGGTGCTTCAGTTCTCCCTGGTTTAAGCTTACAGGTGCTTTAATATTTTAAAAAAGAAGTCATTATTAGTCATGTATTGACAATTTGAGCCCACTGTTAAAATTCAATCTAATTACAAATTTGAAGTCTTAAGTGCTTAGATTGAAGGAATATATACTCAGAGCAACGGTATATGTATCAAAAAGTTTGAGACATTCAATCCATGTTTCCCCTCTCATATTAATTAAATAGTGATTTGTGAGACTATAAGTTAATAGAAGTGTATATTAACACAATTCCCACCACCAAAGTTCTGTGTGCCCCCCCACACAGTGAAGCTGAACCACTACCCTCATTCACTCTCCCCCCCAAAAAGATTTTCACTTTGGTGCCCTACTCCAAACTCAGTCAGATTCTGCTTTGAGTTCCCCTTTCTGCTCTTTCTCAACTTCTGCTTATGAGTGGCATCATCTCATACTAATTTTTGTCTTTCTGACTTATCTCATGTAATTCCTTCTAGCTCCATTCAAGATGTATCAGAGAAGGTGGGTTCATTATTCTTAATAGCGGAGTAGTATTCCATTGTGTATATATACCACAGCTTTCTCAGCCATTCATCTGTTGTTGTGCACCTGGTATGCTTCAAGGTTTTAGCTATCACAAATTGTGCTGCTATGAACATAGGTGTACAAATATCCTTTTGGTTGGCTGTTATGGAGTCCTTAGGATTATATCGCTAGGAGAGGAATTACTGGGCCATATGGAAGGTCTATGTCTAGCCTTGTGAGAGTTCTCCAGACTGTTCTCCACAGAGGTTGGACCAATTTACATTCCCACCAGCAGTGTAGGAAGGTTTCTTTGTCCACACAACTTCTGTTGCATTTGTTGCTGATGTCATTTTTGATTATGCCATTCTCACAGGGGTGAGGTGATATCTCATTGTTGTCTTTATTTGCATTTCGAGCGTAACATTTTCTTTGTTTTAAGCTCAATTATAAAACTTGGCAGTTTTTTTCTTTTCCTCTACAACTTTGGATAGTAACATTTATAGGAGTTGCTATATGCTCTATATAGTAGAGAAGTTTTCAGTACTTCATTATTTCTTAGTAGCTTTCTATTACTATAAGAATAATACCTTCTAATTTGCCTCAGTATTGATCTCAAATGCTTTTAAAAGAGTTTAAAATGTCTAAGCTTTTCTACAATTAATTCAATAACAAAATGAAGGAACTGTAAATCTTATAAATAGAAAATGTCAAATTATATTTCAAATATTACTTACATATGATAGGAATACATATCAAGGCCAGACTCTATTTCAGAATTTAAAATTTCAAGTTCCATGAAATATTTTCTGGCAAAAAAAACCCTCACAATTGGTCTCATTATTTTTAGACTTTATTTAGGACAGAAATAAATTGAGAGGGAAAATAGAAAGAGACAGGAGAGAGAGAGAGAGGAAGAGAGAAAGAGAGAGAAAGAAAAAAAAAAAACAACTGCAGCACTGCCTCACTGCTAGTGAAGCTTTTCCCCCTACAAGTGAGGACTGGGGGCTTGAGCCTAGGTTCTGTGCATAGTAAGATCACTTAACCAGGTGCACCACAACCTGACCCCTAGTTCTAAATAAGTACATAAAGAATAAGAGTTCTTATTCATGCCATGAGTGGTAAATTTGCCAACTCAAATTCATTCTAGGAGACCAGGCTGTAACACATGTGGTTAAAGTACACACATTACAAATGTAAGGACCCCAGTTGAAGCTCCCAGTCCCCATCTGCAGGGGGAAAAGCTTCACAAATGTTGAGGCAATGCTGCAGTTGTTAGTCTCTCTCTCTCTCTCTTATCCCATCCTTTCCCTCTTGATTTCTGTCTCTATCCAATAAATAACAACAACAAATAAATAGCACCCATGTTACAACTGTCCTATAAAGCATTTTTTCAGTAAACCACTCAAAATTAAAAATATAAATAAAATTAATTATAATACTTTTATTTTAGTGCAAACACAGTAGGATATCAACACACATTTTGACATTCTACCTTATCATGCACACAGACTCTGGCTCATTGTCTTCAATGAGTGTTTATAGTTACTTTTAGAATGAGTAGTAATAAGAATTTTAAAATGTAAAAAATAAGAAGGACTTTAGAAACCTTTCTTTCTCCCATCTCTTAATGCCTTTTTATTTCCTAACTCCAGGGCACTCAGAAGATAAGTTCTACCCAAGAAGATGTGGAGCCCTTCTTATGCATCCTTCTTCCAGTGACCATCCTGCTCTTCCTGGCTTTCCTGTTGCTTTTCCTGTACCACCACTGCAAGACCCCACGACCTCAGGGGCAAGTGTTCAGTATTGACCTCCCAGAGCACCCACCTTCTTCAGAACTCACTGACTTCCTGCCGGGCTTATCCTGGAGCAATGAACACACCTTCCCATACTCACCTCTCCCCAGGGAGACTGCCTTCCTCTCTGTGTGCTTACCACCTTCCTATGAAGAGGCCACAAGAAATCCCCCAGATGTTGTACTTCAGTGTGAAGAGGGCTCACCAAGGCTAGGTGAGCATATATAAATTGTTCTTGGAAACTATTTAAAACACAGCCCTCAACCTTAATAAGAAGACACATGAGAAGGGAAGAAAAAAGGAATCTAGATCCAAGAAGCCACTACACGTTGGATGGAAGGGACAAACCCCTTCAGCTGGGGACAAAGCTCATCTACTTAACCCATCTTCAATTTTCTTAGGGGAAGTTTTCCCAGATCACTCTAAAGATGACTGGACCCTCCAAAATGTATAGTATCAGCAGTAGAAAAGATCTTTGTGAGTTGAAATCAATCAAATTTAGAATTACTAGTAAACATAGCAACTGTGGCTGAAGAAAAAGTGTTAATACTAGATGAACCAAAGGTAACTTATCTCCAGTGAATAAATGTCTTCCTATGTAAAGTGAGCCCTCATGTCCTCACTTCTATGTGAGGGCTTCAAGATGCAGAGTATTGTAGAAGGAACAAAAAGCACCTCTAGATCTCCTGAGTAGTCAGTTATGCTATAAATTAAAGTGAAACATGTTTCAATATTAAAAGTATAATTGGGCTGGAAAAATAGCTCATCTGGATAATGCTCCTGCTTTGTCATGTACACAACTCAGGTTCAAGACCAGCCCCTATTGACTGAAGATTCTTCAGTGGTGAAGTCTGATTCCTTCCCTCCTCCTCCTCCTTCTCCTCTCTCTCTCTCTCTTTCTCTCTCTCTCTCATTCTCCCTCCTAGTTGAAAAAAAATCAGCCCAGAGTGGTAAAGCCCCAGTGATGACAATAAATAAAATCACAAGCATTTGAAAATACTTATTAGAAATTATCAAGTTCTGGGGATCGAGCAGTGGTGCACCAGGTTAAGTACACATAGTATGAAGTGCAAGGACCTGTGCAAGAATACCAGTTTGAGTCCCTGGCCCCCTACCTGCAGGCAGGACACTATACAAGTGATGAAGCACATCTGTAGGTGTCTTATCTTTCTCTCACCTTTTCTCTCTCAATTTCTTTCTGTCCTGTCTAGTACAATTTTTTTTAAATGGCCACAGGAGCAATGAATTGGTAGTGTAGGCACCGAGCCCCAGCCATAACCCTGGAGGCAAATAATAATAATAATATAATGAAAAAAGAAATAAAAAAATTCTCCAAAATAATCTCCTATAGTGCTGCTCTTGGTTACTATTTCACTTACTACAATTTGGCTTATTTGCAGGGAAATATCTCCCACTAAATCATGGTTGTTTAACAGTGCTGTGTCAGGGATAAGTGTTGCTGATACAACACATTGTCTTAGGTGGCTTATCACCTGGATGTTTAGCTTTCACTAAACAGCAGTAACACCAAATAAAAAAAAAATCAGCTTAGCACTGAAAAGCAGAAATCTTACCTATCACATAGTTCAAACTCTTGCTTTACTGATGTCAAACTAGAACTCTGAGGGTTAAGTAATTTACCCAGAAGTAAATGCCTCTTAAGAAGTACAGTTAGGGGGGCCGGGCAGTGGCGCAGTGGGTTAAGCGCATGTGGCGCAAAGCGCAAGGACCGGCATAAGGATCCTGGTTCGAGCCCCCGGCTCCCCACATACAAGGGAGTCGCTTCACAGGCGGTGAAGCAGGTCTGCAGGTGTCTATCTTTCTCTCCCCCCTCTGTCTTCTCCTCCTCTTTCCATTTCTCTCTGTCCTATCCAACAACGAACAACATCAACAATGGCAATAATAATAACCACAATGAGGCTACAAAAACAAGGGCAGCAAAGGGGGGGGAAATGGCCTCCAGGAGCAGTGGATTCATGGTGCAGGCACCGAGCCCAGCAATAACCCTGGAGGGGAAAAAAAAAAAAAGAAGTACAGTTAGAACTAAATCCTGGCCTCTCTACCCTGATTTAGAACATCTTCCACAGTATTGCACCTTCTCCAAAGTAAATTGCCAATGCAAATTTCAGTTTATATTTTTGATTGGGAGTTAGGGCTCTCAAGATCATGTATATAGTTAAGTTTAGAATAGATACAAATCTCCCTCCCTGGTTTGCAAATGAAATTATTGAATTGGTCCATTTGGAGGATGTATCAGAACACCCATGGAGGCAGCAGCAGAAGTAGGCATAAGAATGACATATATTGGGGGTCGGGCGGTGGCGCAGTGGGTTAAGCGCATGTGGCGTGGCGCAGTGGGTTAAGCGCATGTGGCGCATAGCGCAGGGACCGGCGGAAGGATCCCGGTTCGAGCCCCCGGCTCCCCACCTGCAGGGGAGTCGCCTCACAGGCCGTGAAGCAGGTCTGCAGGTGTCTATCTTTCTCTCCCCTTCTCTGTCTTCCCCTCCTCTCTCCATCTCTCTGTCCTATCCAACAACGAATTGCGTCAACAAGGGTAATAATAATAACCACAACGAAGCTACAACAAGGGCAACAAAAGGGGAGAAAAATGGCCTCCAGGAGCGGTGGATTCATGGTGCAGGCACCGAGCCCAGCAATAACCCTGGAGGAGGAAAAAAAAAAAAAAATGACATATATAATAGTTTTCAACTCTAATGTTATATATATATTTTGCTTCCAGGGTTATTGCTGGGCCTTGGTGCCTGCACTACGAAACCACTGCTCCTGGAGGCTATATTTTTCCCTTTTGTTGCCCTTGTTGTTTATTTTTGTTGTTGCTGTTGTTGTTGTTGTTGTTGGATAGGACAGAGAGAAATCGAGAGAGAAGGGGGAGAGAAAGATAGACACCTGCAGATCTGCCTCTCCACGTGTAAAGCGAACACCCCCCCCACCCCTCCACTACCGCTGCAGGTGGGGAGCCAGGGCTGGAACTGGAATCCTTAGGCCAGTCCTTGCACTTTGCTGCATGTGCACTTAATCTGCTGCACTACCACCTGACACCCAATATTATAATTTTTAAATTATTTTTTGTTTTTACACTACAAAATACAGAACTAGAAGAAACAACCCTGGACAGTTCTTTCTTTGGTACTTCAAAATGAATTAAAATTAGGGCCTTCATTTTTACTTTTTCTGGCAAACATTTTGCTGTTTGATACGTAAGGTGATATTGTTTTAGGAAAATAGTAAAGTAGGCTGGAATTTGGCATATTTATTTTTAAATGTAATATCATTGAAATGGCAAACGCTAGAAGAAGAATTGAAATGATATTTATGAGAACAAAACAGAAGTAAAATAGAGCCTAGTTGTACGAAAAATCAGCAATGCTTCATTCAGGAAAATGTTGTACTAATTCCCCCCAGTGGTTTTTAAGAAACTTAAATAGCAAATAAGACTAAGAACCTTGGCAGACAGCTTGCTTCACATTTTTTAAATTCCAAGAATCTAGTTCTTTATATGACTGTTGATTCTATCCCAACTGTCATCATTCTTCCTTCCTTGCTAATAGATTTGTTCACTTCTACAAGTCATAACAAACTCCTCCCAATGTCAGAGAATACATCAGGAAAGTTAATTTGGATGAGTTTCATTTCTTCAGGAGGAACCAATTTGGATTTTGACACTGAAGGGGATATCTGCACTGGAGTAATTTGCTCTAGAAAAGCTTTCCTCGTTTAAAAGTAAACACATGGAAAGGCATACTCTCTCTCTTTGTTGGCTATTTTATGTGTCTATCTATGATTCCTGGGGCTATTATGTCCATATTGCAACCATAATGCAAGGTATTAGTCATGACTAGTTTTGAAGATACTAGAGTAGGATTGTTAGGGGCAGGCCAGGGTCAGGTGGAGGTCCTGGGGGGGGTGTCTCTGGAACATTTATCAGAGAGAAAACAACTGTTATGGGATGGACTATGATAATCCATTCCATGCAAATGAGGCATACTCAGGTGATCAGTCACTGCTGGCCAACATAGGAACCAACAGTAGAAGGGAATGAATGATATGTTTCCAGGTAGACCCGCCAACAACCTGTGTTAGTACTCTGCCTGTGGTGTTTTGCTCAACTGTGCATCTCTCCTTCTTTCTTCTCTGTGAATAAAGATTATCTGAACTGATTAACAAGGTTCCACTGATTCTTCTGCAGTGACTACCCTGATGGACCCTGTGCTAGGAAGCCCATAAAGGTTTCTCTAAGAACTATTGAATGATATATATATCATATATATATATATATATATATATATATATATATATCAGAATTACATGTTGGCAGGGGTCTGAATCCACACTATTCTACCACTAGAGTTCTGAATCTTCACTCTCCCTGCTACAATCCACCACAGTTCCCCTAAAGTTGTAGACATGAGCCAACCATCTTCTCTACAACTATCTGTCCATATCTATACATAGTTGCCCCTTATTTTTCTGGTTCAATCTTCTCTTCCCCTCTAAGCCACTCATAACATCATAGCTACCTCCATATGTCCCTCTTCTTTTCCTTCTCTCTCTCTGGGTGCTGATGGAGCTGGAGTGCAGAGTCTCCTTATTTTCATCCTATCACTTCTCCTCCGCTGGGAGTATGGATCAAGGTTGTTTATGGGGAGCAGAAGGTAGGAGTTCTGGCTTCTGCTTTTCCACTGAGCATGGGCATTGACAGGTCAATCCACACCCCCAGCCTGTTTCTATCTTTCCTTAGTGGACCAAAGCACTGGAGATGTGAGGGTCCAGGACACATTGGTGAGGTCATCTGCCCAGAGAAGTTGGGATGGAGTCATGGTAGCATCTGTAACTTGGTGTCTGGGAGGCAGTTGAGACAAGATGGTTAATGAACAGGAATCAAAAGGTTGGAGCAGAGCATATGATATTAGGGATTTTAGTGTAGATGAAAGCTAGGAAAAACATTTTAGGTGAGTTCCTGGGGGCATAAAACTATATTAGTTGAGGTTGGATAAGAATATTGTCTAAGAGAATGGTGTCAGAGTATTGAAAAGGGCTAGAAAATTGTATTAGGACAGGGAATAGTTCCCATTCATATATATAACTCTATGGCTAAAATTAACTACCTCCATCCACCTGCTCCAGGGCCCATATACAAATACACATTTATATTTAGCACCAGGGCCTATGTAACCTCTAAGTCCTTATTGGTCTGAGCTTATAGATCACGGTCACATCTGAGGAACGCTGCAGGCTGCACTCATTTCAGGAGTAGTCTTTTTCGAGGGGCAGGGCAGGGTACCCCCAGCCTCCCTTCGGAGACTGGGGCTATCCCTACAGTCGTTGCTTTATGGTAGAGCCAAGGTCCTGGGAGGGCCCACAAGATGCTAGAACTATTGCACTTCACTGGACCTGGGTACCTGCTTTCCCCCAGTGCCCAGTAGCTCTTTGGGACTTGCCCAAGAGAATGGGAACCTACCTCCCTGCCACCCCAATTCTCCTTACCCAAACTCCCACCCTCCACAATGGGACAATTAACAAAAAAAAAAAAAAAAAAACCTGGATTGGTGTGTCATAGAGCAGTTGGACTGATCCTACATTATCTTATTATAATGAGAATATCTCTTCAACCATTTTAAGTCATTTAAGCCAGACCTGTTATTTGTAGACAAAAGTATCCCAACTGCCACAATTTTAAAGGCTATTAAAGAAAGTCATTTCAATGTTTAAATTTTTTTAAAAAGACACTTTACCCAAGTAGTCAAATGCTGAGACTCATTTTAAATGCTTTTAGTGATCTGGGGAAGAAAGTGCTTTTTTCTTATGAACTAACCTAAAGTGGGTTACTAAGCAGAGAAACCATTAGCCAAAAGTAGCCAGTCCACAGACCATGTTCTCCACATAATAGTTACTGTATGGCCTGTGAAACAATAATGATTTTTAGATTATGCTTTAGATAGAGACAGTGAAAAAAAAAAACACAATCCAAAGCTTCCTACAATGCTCAAACCTTTATCAACCCAAGATTTTATATTTTTAATAGTTGAAAAAGTATGAAGAAGAAAAATATTTTACAGTAAATGGAGACTATTAATTTAAATATTATTAGAACACAGCAATGCCCACTCACCTATTGCTTCTACAATAGAGTTAAATAATTGCAACAGACTAAATGATTTTTGAAACCAAAAGTATTTTACTATGGAGTCCTATAATGAAAAAGACTTGCTGATCCTATCTTTAAACCAATCAATTTTGGCTCCAGTTACATAGACTTGAGGAACTTTTAAGCAATATTGATTCAGGGTGTCTGGCCTTAGCGCAGCAGGTTAAACACACATGGCGCAAAGCGCAAGGACCCGTGGAAGGATCTTAGTTCAAGCCCCTGGCTCCCCACCTACAGGGGAGTCGCTTCACAGACAGTGAAGCAGGTCTACAGGTGTCTACCTTTCTCTTCCCTTCTCTGTGTTCCCTTCCTCTTTCCATTTCTCTCTGTCCTATCTAACAATGACAATATCAATAACAACAATAATAACTACATCAATAAAAAAACAAGGGCAACAAAAGGGAATAAATAAATAAATAGACCCAAAACTTTAAAAAGAAAGAGAAAAAGAAAGAAAGGAAGAAAGAAAGAAAGAAAGAAAGAAAGAAAGAAAGAAAAAGGAAGGAAGAAAGAAAGAAAGAAAGAATAAAAAAGAAAGAAAGAAGTGCTGATTCAGGGGCCAGGTGTTGTTGCACCGGGTTAAGCGTACATACCACAAAGCACAGGGACTCATGCACGGATGTGGGTTTGAGTGCCCCTGGCTTCCCACTTGCTGGGGGGTCGCTTCACAAGCAGTGAAGCAGGTCTGCCAGGGTCTATCTTTCTCTCCCTCTCTATATTTTCCCCATCTCTCTCAATTTCTCTCTGTCCCATCCAAAATATATATATATAAAAAAAATGGCCAAAGGAGCAGTGGATTTGTAGTGTTGGGCACTGAGCCCCAGCAATAATCCCAGGAGTAAAAAAGATAAAGAAAAGAAAGACTTATTCTTGCCCTAATCCAGCTTTCTAGCACTATTCTCAGCACTGACTACATCTTCCCAGGTGATAGTTTAGCCCTCCTCCAAGTTAACTAGCAAGCTGAAGTAAAAATCACTAAAATCATGGGCCCCAAGGAACACACCTAAAATAGACTTCCTATTCTCACCTACTCTCTTTCTGCTTTCTGGTTCCTATTTATTAAATAGTTTTTCCTGCCTCGTAACTTATTGCCTTTCAGACACCAAGTTGCAGCTACTACAGTGATTCCATTTTGAACTCCATGGGTGGACCACCTCACCAGTGTGCCCTGGATCCCCACCCTTCCAGAGCCCTTCCCCACTAGCAAAGATAGAAACAGGCTCGGGTGTAGGGATCAACATGCCGACACCCATGTTTAGCAGAGAAGCAATTACAGAAGCCAGACCTCTTACCTTCTCCACCCCAAAAAGAATCTTTGTCCAGCACACACTTCCAGAGGAGGAGATATGTTGGGGGAAGATGACCAGAAGGCTCTGAAACCCAATTCCATCAGGACCAAGAGAGAGAAGAGAAATCAATGAAAGACATTCAGAATTAGTAATAGGTATATCTGTGACTTAAAAAGTAAAAGAAGACAGGACCATAGAAAGACAGTTACAGATAGACGGTTATAGAAATAATAGTTAACCTATATGTGTAACCTGGGGAGAATCACTGCAGTTTCCAGTGGAGGAAATGGGGACACAAAACTCTGGTGGTAGAAATAGTGTGGAATTGTACCCACTATTTTGTAATTTTGTAAACCACTAATAAATATATAAATGATAAAAAAACTAATTCTAGGACCCACCAAATAAATTAAATAGGAAAAAAAAGTCAGTGATCATAATACGAAGGCAAGACTAACAACCATTATGCTAGGTGGTATGCAAGGACCACAAGATAAAGGCAAACATCAATGTGGATAGGTGTGACAGGTTTAGAGCAAACCAAATTTGTAAGCCTAGCTCTAAGCCATTATTTCTAACTCAACACTGTGTAAACTCCTGAAGCCATCACTGTAATGTGCAGCTGCAGCCAACTTAATACACAACAAAGACTTTACAGGCAGTATACTAGGAAAGCAAGTGTAAATGCACAGCCTTGTTTAAATGTTGACACAACTGGCATAGAAGAGTAGAGTTGGCTTTAACTGTCCAAGAAAGGAAAAGTGGGATTAAAAGTCCACAAGTAAAAGACTAAATTGTTTATAGCTAAGACATATTATGGGAAAAAATATAGTAAAAAATATTAAGAATAAGTGGAAGTATAATAGAAACAGTGAAAGGCACACCAGGTTAAAAGCATATAGCACAAAGTGTGAGGACCTGCACAAGTATCCCAGTTCAAGCCCCTGGCTCCCCACCTTCAGGGGGGTCACTTCACAAGTGGTGAAGGAGGTCTGCAGATGTCTATCTTCCCCACTCTCTATCTATCTTCCCCTCCCCTCTCAATTTCTCTCTGTCCTATCCAAAAAGAATAATAATATAAAAAATGGCCTTAGGAGCAGTGGATTCGTAGTGCAGGCACTATGCCCCAGCAATAACCCTGGAGGCCAAAAAAAGAAAAACGGTGAGTAAAATGTGGACACTATCACTAAATTCCACACTGGATCAGAGAATAAAATTAAGACATAAGGGGGAAAAGGGAGAAGGAGAGACAAATTTTTGCTCTGGAACACATGAAGCTTGGAACTTTTCATTGTATCTCTGCTCCAAGGAGGGGGGAGGACAGAAAAAATGTCAACAAGTTTTCTTAGGTCCAGCAGAAAAATGAAGTCACACTGTAACAATGATATCCACCCGAGACACACACACACACACACACACACACACACACATTTATCCCCACCCCAAATTAGAAAGACAGGCAGATAAAGACAATTATAACTTACTAAAGCAGAAGTCTATGAACAGAAACTAACACCAGAGAAGGGAGACCCAAGCTGATAGAGGCTCAGAATAGACAACTCCTCCAGAAACTTGTTTGTGTAGGGGACACACTTTTGTAAGGTTTGCCCCCAGGAGTTCCACTAGGCTGTGCTTTGCAATGGGACTCTGAATGAAGATCTCAGAAAATCTCTGTGCTTCCAGCAAAATAAGGGGGAAAGAAGCCATTTTTAAGTAAGCCTGAAGGCTTTGCTCTGACCTAGACTTGCCCTCACAGGAGACTATTGGGACAAGGCTACACATTCATTTAAAGTGTGTGTTTTGCACCCAGCACCTTTTACCCCTGATGTTAATGTTGTAGTGTATCTGATGTAAATGATGTACTTATGTGATGTAACAAGGCACAACTGGTGTAACAAGGACGGCACATGTCTAAATTGATTGCATCAGTGACATTATAAAAAGGCTCAGCTGAGAACAATAAATGGGCCAAGACAGGGGCCTATGGGCCTAGGGCCCTGTGGCCTCACTTTCTCTTCCCTTGGCTCCATGTGCTTTCTTCCACCTGCTAAGGATCTCACCTCCCTGAACTTCTCTTTAGCCAGTGGTAGCTATCATGGAGCCTGACCCTTGGCCTGACAGGGCCTATTTTTACTAGTGCCAGATCTGCTGGGGGTGGGGGTGGGGGGGTTGTAGTGTTTAACTAACCAAAGAGAAGGGAAATCCCTGTGGTCCAGGAGATGGTGCAGTAAACAAAGCATTGGACTCTCAAGCAAATTCAACCTCCAGCAGCACATGTACCAGAGTGATGTCTGGTTCTTTCTCTTGCTCCTCCTATCTTCCTTTAAAAATAAAATATATATATCTTTAAGAAACCACCTGGGACTGCAACAAGACAGGACTAGAATGACTTCAGGAACTCACCAAATCACCAGTGAGTGCAAACACATGTGGCTGGTGGACAGAGAGGAGCCTAGGGAGAGATTAAGTGGCTGGTAACAGTCCTGCGGTTTACCAGTTGAGGCACCACCTCCAGTCTGTTTCATCAACAAAAAAATGGCTGAAGGAAGGAAAGGACTCCCCTAAGACTCACCAAATGCATATCTGAGTCTTCATTGCTACTGCCTTCAGAATCTGGAGCAGTAGCAGGGAGGCCTTGTGCTGACATCAAGGGACAGAGAACTAACCAGGAAACTCAGGAGATCTATACTTCAGTGGCCTAGTGGTGGGGCTGTGAGAGTCTCTTTGAATAACCACTGGATTATCTCTGCCCCACCCTGCTTTATCTCTTGGTCAGGAGTCAGTGATTAAGCTAAGAAGCCTACTTATAGTTTAAAAGCCCTCAGGCTCCCATAGCCTACAGGCAAGAAAAAGAACAAAAAAGGCTTTTAAGCCATTGTGCTCCAACTCAGGGATTAAAATAATATTGAAACAACTGTCAATTTCCACAGTTGTAAACTCTTTAATTACCTTACTTATACACAAGTCAACCCAGGCAAGAGTGATCAGTAATTTGAAAAGTACTGAGAGAGGAACCTCATAACATACTACATAAAATGGTTAAGCCAACAAGAAGAAATATTGGAGAAATGAACCAGGACAAGAGTCCAGCTAAAAGCCCCCCAAAGGTTGAAGCACAAAATAATGAGGTCAACATCCAAACACTAGTTAAGGAAATAATCACAGTAGTGAGTAAAGAGTTTGAAAGAATTATCATCAGAAATGCAGAAACAACAAATGAGACTCTGGAAGAAAGAAAAATCTTTTTTAAAAAAAGAGAGAGAGAGAGAGAAGGGAAATCCCCAATCCTAGCTGACTCTAATCATCTTGTTCCACTCGCGGGAATGTTTAAAGTGTGAAGGATCTGTAAAGTTCAAGACTCAAAGACCCAAGTCCTCTACAAGAGTGAAACTAGTCAGAGCTCTATAAATCCTTTTCCTTCCACAAAATTTCAACACCTCTTATCTCTTGCTCATTTTACCCAGTACATCATAGAGTCTACCTTACAACAAAAAAATTGCAAAGTATAATAAAAAGCAAAAAAATAAGTCCCAAATAATGCAGTAAAACAGTAAAAAGAAACAAAATGTATCTTTTAGATTAAAAAAGAAATTATATAGTTTTTGCTCCCCAGTGGCATGAAAATCTGTGATGGGCCTAGACCTCTAACAGATCCCTCTCTCCACCATCACTGGTCATCTCCATTAGTAACAACATCATAAACCCTCTTGTGGGCCTCTACAGGACATTGCCCTCAACATAGAACAACAGTGGTAGAAATTGCCCCACTTTATGAAGGGAGGCTGGGTCAACACACTCTGCTATTCAAGGAAGATTTGTCCTGAAATGAGTGCAGTCTAGAATATTCCTAGCTATGATCATGGAATGCGAGCTCAGATGGACAGGGATGCAGACAGTACACAGTCTCCTGTACTAAATATGAACAGACATAAGCCCTAGGTCAGATTGAAAGGGTTTATAGTTAATGGTATTTATACACTTATCCCATATTTGGGAGCTTCTCTCTGTCCTGATCCAGCTCTAGTTCTGCTCCCAACTCTGACATCATCTTCCCAGACAACACTTTTAGCCCACCTGCATGTTAGCTAACTATCAGGAAAAAATTAGTAAAATCATGGGCCCCTTGCAATATACCAAAATTAGACTTCCTAGCTTCTTCCAACATAAAGACACCAAATTTGATCTTTCATACTAATGAGCTGTACTCTTTAAATAAACTTTTGTTTTATTAAAACAAAACACTATCCTATTAATCACACATAAAAAATAAAAATAATAAAAATTTCAAAAAGACACTGCCAAGAGAATGAGAAGATAGAAAAAAATAGAAGAGGGTGGTATCACAGGTGGTTAAGAGCACATGGTGCCAAGAGCAAGGACAGCCTTGAGGATCCCGGTTGGAGCCCCTGGCTCCCCACCTGCAGAGGGGGTCGCTCCACAAGCGGTGAAGCAGGTCTGTAGGAGTCTTTCTCTCCCCCTCTCTGTCTTCCCCTCCTTTCTTGATGTCTTTCTGTCCTATCCAATAACAACAACAACAAGGGCAATAAAGGCAACAATGGGAAAAATGGCCTCCAGGAACAGTGAATTCGTAGTGCAGGCACCAAATCCTAGCAATAACCCTGGAAGGAAAATTTAATTAATTAATTAATTTTTAAAAATAGGAGAAAATATTTTCAGAAAAAAGTCTGATAAATGAGCACTGTTCAAAATGCACAATGAAGGGCCAGGCAGTAACGCAGCGGGTTAAATGCACAGGGCGCAAAGCTCAAGGACCAGATTATGGATCCCGGTTTGAGCCTGCAGGGGGTTCGCTTCATAGGCAGTGAAGCAGGTCTGCAGTTGTCTTTCTCTTCTCCTCTCTGTCTTCCCTTCCACTCTCATTTTCTCTCTGTCCTACCCAACAACAACAACAACAATAATAATAATAATAATAATAACAAAACGATAAACAACAAGGGCAACAAAAGAGAAAAAATAGCCTCCAGGAGTAGTGGATTCGTAGTGCAGGCACCGAGACCCAGCAATAATCCTGGAGGCAAAAAAAAAAAATTCACATTTAATATGCAACAAAATGAAAATGGGCAGAACTGAACAGACAGCTCACCAACGAAGATATACTCAAGGCAAATAAATAGATTCAAGGTAAGATGCCATTAGAAAATCACAAATTAAAAAATTTATGAGTAATGAATGAAAGCAAATTAAAGAAAAAAAGAAAATTGCAAATTAAAACAACAAAGAAATACTGCTACATATCTGTTTGAACGGTTAAAATTCAAAACAGTGATGCCAAATACTTAAAGGTATGAAACAACAGGAATGTTCAGTTGCAGTTAGTAGGGGGCCAGGCAGGGGTACACCTGGTTAAGTGCACATGTTACAATGCTCAAGGTATCATGTTCAAATCCTTGGTCCCTACCTGCAGATAGGAAAGCTTCACAAGCTCTCTCTCTCTCTCTCTCTCTCTCTCAAAATTTTATTTATTTGTTAATGAAAATGATATGAAAAAAGAGAAAGAACCAGATATCACTCTAGTATATGTGCTGCCAGGGACTGAACTCAGGACCTCACACCTGAGAGTTCAATGCTTTATTCACTGTGCCACCTCCCAAACCACAACTCTCTTCCTCGATCTCTCCCTTTTCCCTTTTAATTTTTCTGTCTCTGTCCAATAAAAAAGTGAAATATTTTTAAAGAAAAATTCGCAGTTGGAAGAAATGTGAAATGGTACAACCCATTTGGAAAAGAATTTAACAGTTACTTGCAAAACTAAATAGAATCTTACATAATCCAACATTTGTACATCTTTACTTTTACTGAGCTGAAAACTTGCATCCACATAAAAACTTTCACATGTATATTTAAATTTATCCACATTTATTCACACGTATATTGAGTTGTTAGGGAAGTCATGATACATTCTTGCATAGAAAAGCACAGGAAAAAAAAAAAAGAAAGAAAAGTATTTCATGACTTTTTCAACATCCTAATATAATAGCCAAACTTGGGAGCAACCACAGTGTCCACATTCATCCAATGATTCTAACGTTCTCTCCCTCTCTTCCTTTCATTAACACCATCATATCAATGTTATCGTGATTTTTTTTTTTTTAGTATTTATTTTCCCTTTTGTCTCCCTTGTTTTTTGTTGTTGTTATTGATGTCGTCGAGAAATGGAAGAGATGGGGAAGACAGAGAGGAGGAGAGAAAGACACCTGAAAACCTGCTTCACGGCTGTGAAGCGACCCCCTGCAGGTGGGAAGCCAAGGGCTCCACTGGAATCGTTTTGCTGGTCCTTGTGTTTTGCGCCACGTGCGCTTAATCCGCTGCTTTACCGCCGGACTCCCTATCATGTGATCTTAATAAACTGTTTACCTTGTAAACTCTTGTATGCTCTACCTATAGTAGAGTATAAGTGCTTAAAATAAGAAGACAAGTGATTTCAATGTACAAATTGTGGTTCTTAATGAAATGGCGCAGAGTACACATTCAAAACGTTCTACTAATAGCTATCATTTATAAACATATAACATGCAAAAAACTGGGCTAAGAGATACTGGGTATTATTTCTTAAGTCCTCAAAGTCATATCAAATGAATTATATCCATTTGTACAAATGAAAAAACGGATTCAATATAGTTGAATCAAGACCAGGAAAAAAAAAATAGAGTGAAGATGGAAAGTTAGACTCAAACAGGTTTAAGCCTTGATGGAAGCACCTCCTTCTGAACTGGAAAAGGGTAAATGTGACTACGGAAAGCTGTGGAATTTGCAGCTACTGCAGGACTGAAATCATAGGTGGACTAGTAACTGATGCCCAATTGTATTTATTGGTTGTATTTATTTAAAAACACTTCAGTTCTTATATTCTTCTTTTAAGTCGTCTAGTTTAAAATTTATTTATTGGATAGAGAGAATTGTCTGCAGCACTGCTTCACCACTGGTGAAGCTTTCCTCCTGCACGTGGAGACTGGGGGCTTGAACTCTTGTGCACTGTGATGTGAGCACGACGACCTGGCCCCTTTTACACTTATGAACAGAATGAGTTGTATATTAGAAACATGCAGAGTCATTGCTTTGACTATTCTTTCTTTTTTTACGATTCTTTCTTTCTTTTTTTTTTTTTTTTGCCTCCAGGGTTATTGTTGGGGCTCAGTGCTTGCACCACGAATCCACAGCTCCTGGAGTCTATTTTTTTTCCCTTGTGTTGCCCTTGTTGTTTTATTGTTGCTGTGGTTTTTATTATTGTTATTGATGTCGTTGTTGTTGGATAGGACAGAGAGAAATGGAGAGAGGAGAAGACAGAGAGGGGGAGAGAAAGATAGACACCTGAAGACCTACTTCACCGCTAGTGAAGCGACCCCCCGCCCCCTACTGAAGATGGTGAGATGGGGCTCGAACCGGGATCCTCACACCAGTCCTTGCACTTCGTGACTTGTGCGTTTAACCCGCTGCGCTACCTCCGGACCCCGATTATTTTTGTTTTCCTTGGGGGGGAGAGTGTCTGGGCGAGGGCTGCAGAGGGTGCAGAGGATTAGGGCAGGGGTGCAGAGGGGGAGGCAGGGATACAGGCGGGAGGCGGGGCTGCAGGGTGGCGTCTGAGCAAGGGGTGCTGGGGGTGCAGAGGATTTGGGCAGGAGTGCAGGGGGGGTAGGCGGGGTGCAGGGGGGAGGCGAGGGGATGGAGGGCCAGGGCCCCCCTGATTATTAAGTAATGCCTTACTTCAACTGTGAAAGCAACATTAATAGAATCCAACCTATCTATACTTCATCCATTAAATTCTAGTACCCAAAGAAGCTCATACCCATTCATCATGTACTATTCAATCTGTACAGTTAATATGAACGTGGGAAAAAAATCCCATGTTCCTACATATGAAATAATAGAAAACAAATAGAAGAAAAAATATATAAATATGAAATTTAATAATAAAATTTTTATGAATGTAGAATACAAATACATAAAATCAATATAACCCATGTTCACATGCAATTAATTCTTCTTAAATGTTAATACAAGTCCTGTATCCAGAGTCTACTCCCAAGGCCAAATAGGTGTGAGATCCTAATTCAGAGGTTAATTGGACAGGAGGTCTGGAAAGGTCATGTAACCCAGTTTTCTTTAAAGCATGGTCCATAAAATGGTGTTAACTCACAACTGTCATCAGTTTGAAGCAAGATATTGGAGAAATCGAGAATCTTTAGAAATACCACATCAATTTAACATGTTTACAGAATCTATGCACAGGATCAGTGGGCTCATCTCACAACTAAGAGCTAAAGAAAACATCTTAGGCTGTCTATGTTTTAAGAAGTGGGACTTAATAAAATAATCTATTAGAAACATTTTCTCTTAACTATATCAAGGATTTAGTTTCTTTTAAGAGCTTTTTTTTTTTTTTAAATGTGAACTATGAAGTTGTGTATCTGGTTGTCTACTTCAAAGTATGAACTTTTTAAAGTCAGTATGGATTTTCCTCTCCTTTTTTATTTTACAAGCACCACATTCTCAGAAAATCCATCAAGCCTAATATTGATTAGAATGAAAGTTTTAATTTTTAAAGACATTACCAGTTTTAGACTTTTACTCTCTTCTCCTCAGCTCCACATTCTATAAATGTCTTTTTATTTTGACTCATGAGAAATATGGTTCACAGGTGCTTCTAGAAAAACACTATGTGTTTAATAAATCCCGATCAGGATTCATTCAATATTTATCAAGTAATTATACATCAGGCACTGAGCAAAGTGCTTGATATAAAGGGTGTTACACAGATTTCCCTGTGCCTAAATAATGAATAACTATTATAGTTCTCACAAAAACTAAGGAAGAAGCTAAGCAAAAGAAAATACTGCATTTCTACTAGATACCAAATCACTATTCGTTTTATAGTTTTCATATTTGAAATAGTGGTTACTATAAAAAAGAAAAGGTATTTTGGGTCCAAGTGGTGGGATTCACAGTAAAGTTCACAAGTTAGAATATATGAAGACCTAGATTCAAGCTCCCCAGTCCCCACCCACAAGGGAGATGCTTCATGAGCCGTGAGGAAGTGCTGCAGGTGTCTCTTCTTTACCCCTCTATCTCCTCTATCTTTCGGTCTCTAACCAAAGAAGGAGAGGAGAAGGAGAAGTAGAAGAAGGAGAAGAAGAAGGAAGAGGAGGAGGAGAGGAAGAGAAAGAAGGAAGGAAGGAAGGGAGGGAAGAAGGAAGGAAGGGAAGAAGGAAGGAAGGAAGGAAGGAAGGAAGGAAGGAAGGAAGGAAGGAAGGAAGAAAGAAAGAAAGGAAGGAAGAAAGGAAGAAAGAAAGGATAGACCCTGTGCAGGAAAGTGAAGGAAAATGTCTGCTGGTAGTGGGTATGGTGTGAAGACACTGTCAAGGGTTAATACTTCAGAGAAAGCACTCAGGCACAACATAAGAAATCTGAACACACATTTTGAGCACATTCTGTTTTTACATTGTCATATCTTGTCTTCATAAAGGTGTGCATTTTCTTGTATGTCCTGTTTTTCTGTCTTTTTTTTTATTTATAAAAAAGAAACATTGACAAAACCATAGGATAAGAGGGGTAAAATTCCACACAATTCCCACCAGCAGAACTCTGTATCCCATCCCCTCCCCTGATAGCTTTCCTATTCTTTAATCCTCTGGGAGTATGGACCCAAGGTCATTGTGGGATTCAGAAGGTGGAAGGTCTTGCTTCTGTAATTGCTTCCCCATTGAATATGGGGGTTGACAGGTCAATCCATACTCCCAGTCTGCCTCTCTCTTTCTCTAGTGAGGCGGGGATCTGGGGAAGCTGAGCTCCAGCACACATTGGTGGGGTTGTCTGTCCAGGGAAGTCTGGTCAGCATCATGCTAGCATCTGGAACCTGGTGGCTGAAAATGGAGTTAACATACAAAGCCAAACAAATTGTTGAACAAGCATGGACCTAAAGACTGGAATAGCGCAGATGAAGAGTTGGGGTAGTCCTCCATTTTGTAGATAGCTAGTCGGCATATTTTAGTTATACTGCAAAGGGCCTGTGGCTATACTAGTTTTTTTTTGTTTTATTTTTTTCTTTTTCTTTTCCCCTGAGCTTGAAATCTGATATGCAAGTGGATCCAATTTACTGTCTGGGGAGATGATGTCATGGCTGGAAAAGGAACAGAAATCTGGATCAGGGAAGAGAGTAGTTCCCTAATATGAGAAAGGTGTATAAATATTGTTGACTGTAAACCCCATCAATTTGATGTGGCCTGGGGCCCATATTCAGCTTAGGAGCCTATGTGACCTCTGCATCCCTGTAGATCTGAGCTCACATTCTGTAGTCATGAGTAGGAACATTCCAAGCTGCCCCAATATTGACCCATCTTCTTCAGGTATAGCATAGAGTATATTGTCCATCCTCCCTTCGATGGATGGGACATTCTCTACCATGATCCATGTTGAAGGCAAGGCCCTATGGGGAACCCACAAAAGCGGGGGGTCTATTTTATTGTTCCTGATAGAGATGACGGGTACGATGCAGAGAGGTATTTATTTGAGATCTAGGCCCATCATGTCTGTTTTGGAATCTCAGGTCTCCCCGAATAGGGCCCCAGCTGATGGGGTGGCCTGAGAGTGACTAAACAGTCATCGTTAAAGTAGTACACAATAGTCTGCAGTGAGTCAGTATAAAGTTCCTAATGAAATAGTGTCTACTTAGACTTAGATACCTTCCTTACCTACTTCCTATTACAGTTCTCTCATTCATTCCAAAGCTAACCTTATCAAAGCAAGGACTGCAAAGCTGAATAAGGTTTTTCTGTCTTTTATCCTTATGTCTTCTTTTTGCCATGTGTATCCAAACAAGCAGTACCTGAAAGATAAATGTCATTATTTTTGAAGAAGTAGACCAACTCTCACCCCTGGCCACGGAACAGATGATTTGCAAAAGAAATCAAGAGTGGACAAATGGGCAAAGGAACACTCCTACTGTAAACCAGTTGCAAGATTTCCAATATAAACCCTGAGTTTCTCTGCCTCTTTATAGTTGGCTTTTCTCTACTTTCTGTCAGCTGCCTCTCCTATCAGCCAAATATTTTGGATCAATACCCCTTTGTTCTTTCCACACTTTATTTTTTATGAATTATTTCACAGTGCCACTGCTGCCAGCCTGTAACCATACCCACACCCACCCTCATCTGACAGACACCTATTGCTGGGAGAAAAGGAAGTATTCTTATGTGACAACTGTCTTGTAAATCATCATTTCCCCAAATAAAGTAATTAAGACTTCTTAGGCAACAACGTAAATCATTCCCTTTTCTCCTTACAAAATAAAACCTTCAATAAAGCAAAATCAGATTCTTAGCTTTGCAAAGTTGCCTATGTAATGGGTTATATCTGTTACATAAGTTGGAATAAACAAACTTAAAAGTACAAATCAAAAGTCATAATTTAGCTTTCATCCAATAATTCAAACCTAATTTTATATAATAGTAGATTTGCTATAAACACTAGAAAGTGCCCTGTGTTTCCAGATCACTATACAATTCTTTGGGTAGGGAGAGACAATACAGCAACAGCTTTTAAAGCACTAGGTCCATATAAAATCACATTATTCAGCAATAAAATGTATGTGTATGTTCATAGCAGCACAATCTGTAATCATCCAAACTTGGAAGCAATCCAGATGTCCAGTGATAGATGAGTGTCTAAGAAAGTTGTGGTATATACATATACAATGGAATACTACTCAACTGTTAAAACTATGAAGTCATCTCCATTTCCTCCTCTTTGGTAGAGTTTAAAGATATTGTGTAAAGTGAGATCAACCAAAATGAGAACGATAAATACTAGACAGTTTCATTCATATGTGGAATTTAAGAAACAAGAACAGTTAGGGAAGCAATCAAAGTATAAGTTCACCCTTAAGAGTTTTTTTTTTAAAAAAAAACTAATAATAATAATAATAAAATCCTGAAAATACTGAGGAAATTCATGAAGTTAGAAATTCTGAGGGGGACTATCTGTGTTATAGCTGCAGAGTAAGTACACAACATTGATTAGTGGAATGGAGTATGGAATGTTTTCCGTGTTAAATACTATTTTTGTTGCTTGCTGTTGTTGTTGAAGCAGGCATGTTGCAGCTATATGGAATATATATATAAAATAAGACATTTGACTGTGTATTTGATATGCGGACTATCTCAAAAGCCTAGACCAAGTAGATTAGAAGCATCCAATAGCACAGCTATATACAAGATACTGGATACTGTACAGCAAACCATAACAAAAGGACTTTTCAAAGTTAACCCAATTAACAAATAATGTGATGATAACATTAACTATCGATTGTCTTTTTGAACCCTAAGACAGCAGGAACCTCACATCTCCACTATAGAGCCCCTACTTCCCCCAGTCCTGGAACCCTTGGATAGGGCCCACTTTTCCCTATGCCTCTCCCAATCCATATCAAATAATATTGCATCCCCCAATCACAACCTAACCAACGCAACGATTGCCACCTCAACATGCTTCACCTCAGACTGTGTCCAGTGATTTCATGTGTGGAACGACAACCCTTCAGCTTCATTACTTGGGTGAGACCTTTCCTTTTATAGTACACTCTAATTTCATCCCAGGTAGTTCACTTTCTAACAAAGTCCCATAACCAGTTTCTGTGAGAGAGAGCTTATGTGCACACATATCCATAAACTACTGCAAAATATATACCTGAAAGCAGAAGTACACCAGAGTTTGCAGTGAGTACTCCCCTAACACTTCCTCTCCACTATTCCAAGCTTTGGGTCCATGATTGCTCAACAAATTGTTTGGCTTCGTATGTTAACTCTCTTTTCAATCACCAGGTTCCAGATGCCATCAGGATGCTTGCCAGGCTTCCCTGGACTGAAGACCCCACCAATGTGTACTGGAGCTCAGCTTCCCAGAGACACACCTTACTAGGGAAAGAGAGAGGCAGACTGGGAGTATGGACCGACCAGTCAACGCCCATGTTCAGCAGGGAAGCAATTACAAAAGCCAGACCTTCTACCTTCTGCAACCCTCAAGGACCCTGGGTCCATGCTCCCAGAGGGCTAGAGAATGGGAAAGCTATCATGAGAGGGGGTGGGTTATGGAGATTGGGTGGTGGGAATTGTGTGGAGTTGTACCCCTCCTACCTTATGTTTTTGTTAATTTATCCTTTCTTAAATAAAAAATTTTTAAAAATTAAAAAAAAAAATAAGACATTTGATTTCTTTCATATTCTATTAATTCAGAGAACAAAGTCAATACTCATAAATCTATGGCATTTCTTTATATAAAAGATGGGCTATAGGAAAGGGAACTCAAGTAAGCAATCCCATTTACAATTGAATCCAAAAAGATAAGACACCTAGGAATAAATCTAACAAAGGAGGAAAAGAGAACTATATGAAAAGAGTCTCAATGAGAATGATAAGAAATTGTTAAAAGAAATAGAGGATAATAAAAAGAAATGGAAGAACAAATATCATTAAAATGACAGTCTCTTCTAAAAGCAATCTATAGATTCAAGGCAATCCCTATTAAAATCCCAGTGGAATATTCCAAAGAAATTGAACAACTTATCCAAAACTCATATGGAACTATAAAAAACCAGAAATAGCAAAAGTTCTCTGGAGTAAAAAGAAGAAAAATTTCATCACAATTTCTGACTTCAGTTCATACTACAAAGCAATAATAGTTAAAACAGTATGGTATTGGAACAAAAATGGGCATATGGGCCAACAGAGCAGGATAGAGAGCTCAGAACTAAAACTACACAGGTACAGGCACATTATATATGATAAATGGGCCCAAACTGCCCAAATGGGAAAAAAGAAAGTCTCTTTAACAAATGGTGTTGAGTGAACTGTACAACCACATGCAGAAAAATGAAACTAGACCAACACCTAACACCATGCACCAAAATTAACTCAAAATGGATCAGAGATAAGGATATTAGACCTGAAACTATAAAATACATAGAAGAATACACTGGTGAAACATTTCAAGACTTTAACATTAACGATGTATTTGGAGACTCCACTCCATGGGCAAAAGAAACAAAGATAAAAATGAATAAATGGAAATATATCAGATTTTTCCTCAATAAAGGGGAAAATAGAAAGGAATAAAAAGTTGATAGATTGATAGATGCTACAATACAGACAGCTCCTGAAAACAATTCATTAAGTGAAAAAAGGTGACCACAAAAGATCACATATAATTCTATTTATACAAAACATCCAGAAAAGGGGCCAGGCAGTGACGCTCCTGGTTGAGCGCACACATTACAGTGTGCTAGGACCCAGGTTTAAACCCCCAGTCCCTACATGCAGGGGGAAATCTTCACGATCGGTGAAGCAGAGCTGCAGGTGTCTGTCTCTCTCCCTCTCTATCATCCCCTCCCCTCTCAATTTCTTGCTGTCACTATCCAGTAAATAAATAAAAGAAAAAGAAAAAAATGCCTAGAATAGGCAAACACAGAGAGAACCAGAATAGATTAATGGTTACCTAGGACTGGAGGAAGTGGGGAATGGTGGCTAAAGAGAAGGAGTTTCTTTAGGCAGGAAATGTAAGTTAATGGTTATGCAAATGCTTTTTTTTTGCCTGAGTTTAGGAAGGCCAGGGGTGAATCCCCCTCAAACCACCATAAATCAGAGCTGAGTAATGTTCTGGTAAATAAATACATAAAATAAGGGGCCAAGTGGTGGGTACACCTGGTTGAGTGCACACTTTACAACGTGCAAGGGCCCAGGTTTGAGCCCTTGGTCCCCACATGCAGGGGGAAAGCTTCGCAAGCGGTGAAGCAGGGCTGCAGGTGTCTCTCTGCCTCTCTCCGTATCTCCCCTTCCCTCTCAATTTCTGGCCGTCTCTACTATCCAATAAAAAAATAAAGATAATGAAAAAATAATAATTCGATTTACATAGATAAAATGTCAATAAATCTAACCAAAAATTTCAAAAAGCACTGATTGTTGTCTCTACTCTCCTTACTCTTTGCCCCACCTTCCCAGCCTATCAGCTGTAGGCTGTCTCAGAAGTTTTGCTTGTTAGTTTGCTTATTTGGGGCAGCGGTTGGGGGGAGGTTGGCTTCTAGGTCAAGAAATCCTGGCTGCAAAAGATACTTTCCAGGCATGATTTAAACTTAGGTTACTTTCTAAGTGCCAGTAGGGTAATGTCCCCCTGGTGAGCCTCCAGCTATACAAGCTATAGATGAAGAATTTGGCCCATTTAGGTGCTGGCTGGAACAACCAAAGTTGGTAGTGGAAGAGGGGAGTCCCTCTGCCTTTTACAGAGCACACCTGCGAGAGGTCCTGCACCCAGTCAGTACAACCTGTTCCCAGTACTTGTAGAGTAGCAGGAGATCCCATACCGGTTACACCAGAAACCAAGCCAATTGGGTCCTCCTCTCCTCCCTTTCTCACAGTGGACACTTCTGCCTGTCTGTTAGTTAAAAACAAGGGACAGTGCTAGAGACAAGGGGACAGGATCCCAAAGAAAATCAAGTCCAAATGGCTCCGTGACTTTGGTTCCTGGTTCGAGTCATCAACCTGTGCAGGGAGCCTACTGCAGCTGCCCAGGGTAGGGAGATAGGCCTTTTGAAGTTACAGCGCCCCCTCCTGGCTCAATGTCGCAATGAGTTGGCTTAAGTCTCCCGCACTGCGGTGGGGAGAGACCCGCACCCGCCCGGGCAGCGCAGGGGTGGAGACCCGGACTTGGACTGGCGGGCTCAGCAGGAGGATCAGCCGGGAGTGGCCCCAGCGCAGCTCGCCAGGTTCTTTCCCGAATGTCAGCGCCGCCCATGGCTGAGGAGGCAGAGCCAGATCTCCAGGCTGCAGAGGGCTCGGGCTCGGACTATGGCTCCGGCTTGGAGGCCCAAGTGGAGACGCCGGACTGGAAAGTCCCGGAAGACACGAACTCCCAGGTAGGAGCTCCCCGCAGGCCTGGGGGTGGGGATGGGGGAGTGGATGACGTGGGACTAGCTCGAGCGATTTGCAGTGAGGCTGGAGGATCCCGTAGGTTTTATAAATCTTACAAGTTGCCAATAGTCTTAACACTAGCATTATTTCTATATAAACCGGAATTTCTAGTTGTTCAACTGTAATTGTAACAGATATCGGACATGCTGCAACGTCTTTTCTTTGCAGGAAAAAAAAAAAGTAACAAAAGACAAAAAGAAAGACTTGATCGTCCCAGAACGTCCCAGAATGGAGACTCTCCGGGTTGAGAAAGCAAACACATTCTTGTTCCCTACAACTATGTTCCCTGCACCCACACCCTCTCAGTGTGATCAAAGGGTGGGAGCCATGGAGGAGGAGGCTACCGGACCTAAAGCGCCAGAACCTTGAGTCCAGCTTGCACAGGTCGCAGCCCCTAGACAGACCCGTCCAGGCTGGAGCTGCAGGACCAATTTTATATGTTGTGTCTCAAGACATACCTTAGATGTGATGTGTTTCCCCAAGTTTTTTTCTGTTCCATTTTAGCCCGGAAGTTATGAGATCCGTCACTATGGACCAGCCAAGTGGGTCAGCACTTCCGTTGAGTCTATGGACTGGGATTCAGCCATACAGACTGGCTTTACAAGATTGAACAGCTATGTTCAAGGAAAAAACGAGAAAGGTGCTTACTGTTTACTTTGCAATTATGTATTTTGTGGTTAACTCCCCTGACCTATTTTTGAGCGTTAGCGTTCTATAAAAATATCATTTAGAATAAAAAAAAATCATGACATACCTCATGTTTGAATAACTAGACTGGACTCGGGATCCTTAGCAATGGCTACAGGAGGATAGTATGGGGTATTGCTTTCTTACTTGTTCTTGTCTGTGTTTCTCTTGGGTCAACTGGGCCTCTGTGTAACTTTTTATGACTAGTGTGGCCAAATAACTTGGTGACATGCAATGTAAAAGCTACCAGGAAGCAGGGAGGTACAAAGAATACATCATCTAAAGATTTAAGAGAAAAACATTTGGTTCTGGCTGTTGTAGTTATTTCTCTTAGCAGGCTACTTTACTAATGATACCTCATCTTTTGAAGAGTAAAAAAAAAAAAGTGGAAGATAAGAATGGCCTTTATGATCTTTAATTTTTCCATCACTAAAACTACAGAATTAAAAAAGAAAAAAAGCATACAGCATATTAAATTTTGATTTCTTTTTTTTTTTTAATTTGTCAGAGACAGACAGACAAAGTGAAAGAGACTACAGGACTGAAGCTTCTTTCAATGCAGTTCTTCTTCTAGCGTTTGCCTTTCAATGCAGTGGGAGCCAGGCTCAAATCTGGGTCATGCACATGTCAAAGCAACACACTATCCAAGTAGCTATTTAACTTGCCCAACTTTATTATTACTTTTTTAAAGTTAAAAATGATCATAAAAGTAACATAAAGCTAAGAAGGAAACTCAGGTCAAGAAGTAATATCAAAATATTGTAAATACAGTAAACTTATTTTCATGTCTCCCTTGCATTTAACTGTGTGTATATTTTCATGGTGCAGAGATGAAAATAAAGATGACAGCTCCAGTGACAAGTTATGTGGAACCTGGTACAGGTCCTTTTAGCCAGTCTACCATTACCATTTCCCTGTATATCCCTTCTGAACAGCAATCTGATCCACCCAGGCCTTCAGAGTCAGATGTCTTCATTGAAGACAGAGCTGAAATGACTGTGTTTGTACGGTGAGTGGTAATAATTTATAACCCTGCTGACTGCTAGTTTGATGTGCCTGCACTCACAGTTTAAACTTCTATGTAATTTTCAGCTTTTTTTTTTTAACCCTTTCATGAAAACTAGTCTATTGAGTTTGGGTTTTGTGGTGTCTTTCTTCTGACTTAATTTTACATCTTACTAAGATTCTTTTGCAAAATGTAATTAATTCATTTAATGAAGTCTGCTAAATACCTTCCACAAACTAGACACAGTTCTCCCCAAATATAAAAATGTCCTTTGTCTATTATCTAGTTTGACCTAAAAAATGCCCTAAAACACTGTGTAAGGTGTACTTTCTCCCAGCATCTGATAAACTCTTTTCTTTGTTGCCTCAACCAATGAATGATATCTGCTTTCTGCAGTTTTGTCTATGTTAGGCTACTAGTTTTTTTTTCAGACTTGCATTACCTGTTCAACACATTTTTACATTAATTTCTCTATTAGAAAAAAATACATATAGCAGGTACATGATAACAGTGTCATATTAGATTCCTTTATTATTCATTGTTTGGCCCTTGACCACAAATCTGTTGAAAGAATCTATTTCTCTATCTCTGCTCCTTCAACCCATCATAATTTGGTATTTTCCTGTCATCTCTTTGGGTCTCTGTTCTTGTCACCATCAGCACTGCCTTTGACTTTGTCACAATGGTAGTCCTTTTCATGTAGTCCTTGCAGAATTCCTGTGCTGACAACTCTGTTCTTTTGATACTTGTTCATTCTTTAATTTATAATGTCACCTTCTTGTCATCCTTTTCTCTTGTTTCTCTCTCCCTATCGAGTCCTCATCCAATCCCCACTCATCCCAAGAATCATAGTTAATATCCACCACTGACTCTCATGTCATGGTAGAAATGCTCTGGGTAATCTGTTCACAGTGTTTCAACTACCTGTGTTGCAATGGCCTAATTCCCCCTATGTACTGGGCACTTCCTTTTTGGGGTAAGGGTAGTGGTCAAATTCAACAGATATAAAAATGAGACTTCTCTGGTCTTCTAGAGTCTATCTCAGTAAGTGACCTCATCAGCCCAACAGCCTTCCCAGCAGAGACTTGCATGGCCATCCATCATCAGTTCTGCCCTATTGCCCTGAGTCTCTGTTTCTTTCTCTCTATCCCATTGTTATTATCTTAGGTCCACTTCTGTTAGGACTACACAGAAGTCATCATTGTATACCCCAGTGCTTGGTACAATACTTGACATTCAGTAGATACGAGGGTGTTTACTGATTGTAAATCTTTAATCTACTTCAATAGCCTTCCAAATCTTCTCTCTGCCTACTGGTCTCTTCCTCTCCTCCTTCATACTACCAATAGAACTGGTGATCTTTCCTACACAAGTAACAAAAACCTGACCTGTCACTCCATTGGGAGAGCCTTGTTAACGTCCTCTTTCTTCAGATTAAGTTTAGATTGTTCATATTGTATACAGTGCCTTTTATTCTGTGGCCTGTCCCTCTCTCCATACTCTTTGTACTCCACTGAACTTCCTACCTTTCACTGAACAGGCCACGTTCTTTACATCTTTACATGTGACCCCAATTTACTCATGTTTTCCAGGCCAAAATCTTTTCTAAAAGTATGTATAATTAGGAGGCAGAAATTAGTTCACCTTGTAGACTGTGTGCTTTGCTGTTGTTGAGCGCGGGCTGCGAAGAAGAGAGAGAGGAGGTCTGGAGCAAAGAGGAAACACAAATCTTTATTTGCGCTGGCACCTCAGAGGTGGGTGCTAGAGAAGCAGGTTGGGCCACGTGGAGGTAGCGAAAATGGCCACCTCACGCAGCAACCTTTCCTGCGTCACGCAGCAACCTTTCCTGCGTCTGAACACCAGAGTGAAGCGCTGGCAAGAGAGCGAGGTGTGGAAGAAGAAAGGCTTTTATAGGAGCAGCTTTCACAAGAATGGGAAGGGGGAGGAGTAACCATAGCACTCCAGGATAGGATAATAACTCTCATGAGAATGGGAGGGGGGAGGAGTAACCAAAGCACTCCAAATATCGCGGGGATATAGACAATGCCCTGAGGGCACAACATGGCTGAACAGGCACTCCGAGAATGTCCCAACTCTCGCGGGAACTAGCAGTGGCCTGAGGGGACAACATGGCAGATGTGACTGCATCGGCACAATTTCCCAGCACTTTGCCATTTATGTGGCCCGGGTTTGAGCCATGTGAGTGTACCTCATGGGAGTGTCATGCTACTGGGGGAAGTTCTCTGTCTCTTTAAATGAAAAAAAAAAAAGTAGACCCAGGAGCATGGGAATCACATGTGCATAAGACCCTGGCTTCACAAATAGTGATGTGCATTTTATAGTACTAACCTTCCTCCTAGAGTTGACATGAAGTTCTATTGAGTTAATTTACATGAGATATTTAGGACATGAACATACTCCTAAATATTATTACTTGTTCTGACTCCTTTCTCTTCTTTCCCATGTACTCACTGTAATCCTTCAGAATCAGATGGCTTATCATCCACCTGCTTCAATTTCTCTATGCCATTCTGTCATTTTAAAATCTTATAACTTATTTAAAGACTCTAAGTTCCTTACGAATATAGCTTTGGGCCAAGTGGTATGGTGGTACATTGGGTTGAGAGCACACATTACTGTGTGCAATGACCCAGGTTCAATCCCCCAGTTCCCACATGTGGAGGGGAAGATTCATGAGCAGAAAAGCAGTGCTGTAGGTATCTCTCTCCATTTCCATTTCCTTTCTCCCTACCAGTTTCTGTCCATATCCAATAAATTAATAAATACACTATTTTAAAAATTATTTTATATTTATTTTACCTTGTATTGCGTTTTTTGTTGTTGTAGTTATTGTTGTTATTGATGTTGTCGTTATTAGATAAGACAGAGAGAAATCAAGAGAGGAGGGGAAGACGGAGAGGGGGAGAGAAAGACAGACACCTGAAGACCTGCTTCACCGCTTGTGAAGCAAATCCCCTGCAAGTGGGGAGCCGGGGGCTCAAACCAGGATCCTTATGCCGGTCCTTGCACTTCATGCCACATGCACTTAACCTGCTTCGCTATTGCCTGACTCCCAGTAAATACGTTATTTTAAAAAGAATATAACCATGCCACTGTTCTTCAGTTCCTAGCAAAGCAGGTATATCTGGGGGAAGTTCAATATATGTCTGTGTACTAAATAAAGTGATGGTTAGATTATTGAGGAATAGTGTGTATTCAGAGAAGAAAAAATGATTTCTAATTGGGGGGTTAATATTTAATTTCAAGAAAGAATTGGGATCTGAAGACGAAGTCCCTTTAAAAGAACACACTAAGAGTAGGATATTCATTAAGGAAATAAATAATAAGTTGGGGGCTGGGTGGTAGGGCAGCGGGTTAAGCACACATGGCACAAAGCACAAGGGCCATAAGGATCCCGGTTGGAGCCCAGCTCCCTACCTGCAAGGGGTCACTTCACAAGCGGTGAAGCAGATCTGCAGGTGTGTAGCTTTTTCTTCCCCTCTCTGTCTTCCCCTCCTCCCTCGATTTCTCTCTGTCCTATCCAACAACAACAACAGCTATGACAACAATAACAACTACAACAAGCGCAATAAGGCCAACAAAATGGGACAAATGGCCTCCAGGAGCAATGGATTCACAGAGCAGGAACAGAGCCCCAGCAATAACCCTGGAGGCAAATAAATAAATAAATAATAAGTTTAAGATTTCTTCCCACACCACCATAAGCCAGAGCTGAGAGGTTCTCTGGTAATAATAATAAATTTAATAACTAGCACCTGGTTCAGAATTATATTGCCATCATGATGAATATTACATAATAGCTTTAAAAAAGATTTATTTATGTATGAGAGAGGAAAAAAAGAGAATCAGAACATCACTCTGGCATATAATATGCCATGGATCAAATTCAGGACCTCATGCTTGAGGGTCTAGTACTTAACTCACTGTACCACATTCCAGGCCACTACAGAATAGTTTTATCAACTTATCTTCAATGTTCTATTCTATATAGATTTTCATACATAGATTCCTACACTTATTTGACAAGAATTGAAAAGATGCATGTCAGGAACGATTCTAGGTACTTAGTGAACATTGTTGAATAAAACATACATGATTATGACTTGTTTCTTGGTAGAACTGATCTTTTCCATGGGCACCTTGATAACAAAACTAATGCCAGCAGCCCTGGGTGTGATGCAGAGACAAAGCACATGGCAGGAGATCCTGAGTTTGATCTCTTGTAGTGCATATACCAGAGTGATGTCCTGGTTCTCTCTCCTTCCCTCACTCCCTGTAATAAAAAACACACCTTAAAAAAAATAATGCCAGGACCAGAGAGCAAACTCAGCCTGTTAGAGCACAAGCTTAGATACCTGAATGCCACAGAGATCTTAGGTTTAATCTCTGGAAGCACCTTATGCGAGAGCTGAGCACTGGTATGGTCCTCTGACTTTCCCTCATCTTCAAAGGAAAAGGAAATAAGGAAGGAGGGAAGGAAAGATGATCTAAATCTGTGCCTAAGAAGACATATTAGGGATTTTTTGTTTACATTTCTTATTCTTTTTATTGAGATGTTGGCTTACATGATTGTATGCTTTATATGTATAATTTTACCACTCTCCAAATAAAATTCATGACCATTTTAAAAATATTTCTTAAATAGAGAAATCAAGGTGGGGGGGATAAAGAGGAAGAAAGACAGGGAGGCACCTGAAGAACTGCTTCACTACTCATAAAGCTTTTCTCCTGCAGGTAAGGACCAGGGGCTTCAACCCAGGTCCTTGTGCATTGTAACAAGTGCGTTTTACCAAAGGCACCATACCTCCAAGATTCATCATATTTATATGTCAGTGACTCTGCTAGGTCACTACACACTCAAATTTTTTTCTCTTGTTACTTTTGCTTCTGTTCTACAATCTACACTTAAAATTTTATTCACATATCACCCTTTTATTTAAATATTTGAAATATTAAAGGTGAATATTCTTTATTTGCATGAAAGAAAGGGAAGGGGAGAGAACCTGAACTTTATTCATGAGAATCAGAAGAACCTCATGTTTAGAGTCAAATGCTTCATCCCCTGTGCCCCCCTGCCAGGTTGCTTAACCTTTTTAAAGAATTATTTCATGTGAAAGAGTTTTAATATGTAATATGGAAAAGAGAGGGATCAGTGCTGAGTATTGAATTGGAAGCTTATGGCATATAGGTCATTAACTTCCTCATTCAAGCTACTTCTTGCTCATGGTTATCTGCTTTCTCCTTTATAGGTCTTTTGATGGATTCTCTAGTGCACAAAAGAATCAAGAACAACTTTTGACGTTAGCAAGTATTTTGAGGGAAGATGGAAAAAATTTTGATGAAAAAGTCTACTACACTGCAGGCTACAATAGTCCTTTCAAATTGCTTAATCAAAATAATGAAGTGTGGTTGATTCAGAAAAATGAACCTTCCAAAGAAAATGAATGAGAAAATGAAAGAAAGTTCCACTGCGAGGAGCAAGACTTCTATTAATATTTAATCTACGCAAAAACACTACTTATAAATAAAATGTGTCTAGTATTTCTTCCTAAGAGTACTACCATGGATTAAATTTATTTCCAATGTGCCTTTTTTGATGCTTGAAACTTTATTCAGATACACAGATAATATGGCAGGAATAACTGTAATATTCCATAAACATGGGACTTGGTAATAATACTGGTAGTCTTTATTCCTGTGAGGCTCCATGGAAATGCTGTTACTTCCCCCTTCTTTACTATATTGCAGTCACCTTGCCTTTTTCTACTTGAATTGTGTCAGATGAATGTTATTCCCTTCAGATATTATCAATAAAATGTTGAAGATGTATCCTCTATGGAGAAGTAAAGATCTGGAGAGATAAAATTTATGCAAACACAAAAATTACTCTTTGCTGCTTCTATTTTGTTGGCACCTCTTCCCCATCCACACACACTACCACTGCCATCCAAGAAACCTCTCTTTGGCCAGGTTGGTGGTACACCTGCTTAAGCACACACGATGGTGTACAAGGTCACAGGTTCAAGCCCCTTATCTTCACCTGCAGGGGGAAAGCTTCATGAGTGGTGAAGCAGTGCTGCAGTGTCTCTCTGGCCCTCTCCCTCTCTATTTCCCCCACACCCTCTCAATTTCTTTGTCTCTATCCAATAATAAAAATAAAAAGAAAAATCTCACACTATTTCAAAGTATCAATATTTTTGTCTTTTATTTTTACTTTGTATTAGTGATTTAACATTGATTTACAAAATAATGAGATAACAGGTATATAATTCCACACTGTTACCACCATTAGAGTTGTATCCCCATTCCCTTCACTGAAAACTGCAGTGGGTCTTCCAGTGTCACAGATACGGGTTGAATTATTTCTGTAATGATCTATATTTATATATATTTGCCCCACCCCTTTTTTATGATCCTGCCTTCTCTTCCTTTCTAAATCATACCTACAACAATTACAACTTCTGAATGTCTTTTTCCCCTTTTCTCTCTCTGGGTCCTGATGGAATTGGAGTTCAGAGCCCTCTAGTCATCTTCCCCTACCATTTCTCCCCCTCTGGGTTATGGACCAAAATTCTTTTTGTTTTTCTCCACCCACCCTGGGAATCAAAGTTCTTTTGGGGGTACAGAAGGTGGGACTTCTGGTTTCTGTAATTGCTTCTCTGCTGTACATAAACATTGGCAGGCTGATCCTTAACCCCAGCCTTTTCCTATCAGGGTATCAATATTTTGTGACAAGTTAGAAACCATATTCTCTTGGGAGGTGGGCATATTCCCACAGGGATAGAGGATAGGGAAGCTTCCAGTGGAGGGGTAGGATGTGAAACTCTGGTGGTAAGAATTGTGTAGAATTGTACCCCTTATCCCACAATTTTGTCATTCATTATTAACTAATAAAAAATACTTGGGGGGGGGGAAGAAACTACATTCTATTTTGATAGTAAAGGCATTTCCTAAAGAAAAATATACAAACTAATTTTTAAATTCACTTTAAGTCTTTCATGTGGTATTTCTACAGATCACATAAAATACTTATTCAAAGAATGGATTGGCACAAAATTGAGTTGGTTGAGATTCTCTCCTAATTGTTTTAATGCTTGTCCTAGAGAAAATAAAGTCACAATCAGATGTCTGGAATCCTGCAATAGGATGAGAGTACCTTTACTGTGGGTTCCTAAAGGATTCTCTAGGAGTGAAGCAGAAGAGTGAGTTGGAAAATTGGAACTCAGTGTCTTCTCAGAATTAAAGTTGCCCATGAACAATACATGGGTTTTAATTCTGTGGGTCCAGTGTAGATATATTTTTTCAATGAATATAATGTATTTTGTTATGATTTTCTTAACTTTATATTCTATCCCTTTATTATAAGAATAATAATATCCTTGCCTTGCCTTGCTTTGCCTTCTCCTCTTCCTTTCATTATTTCTCTTCTTCACCATCTTCTTTTTTTGAGAAGGAAAGTGGGGGTAGAAAGGGAGAAAGACACCTGTAGACCTGCTTCACTACTTGTGAAACTTAACCCTGCAGGTGGGAAGCAGGGACTCAAACCCCAGGGCCTTTTGCATAGTGTGTGCTCAACCAGGTGCATCACCTCCTGGCCCCATGGGTACACCATTCTCAGAAAGTACTTACTCCTTTAACCTTCAGAACAATGGAGTGTTCCACTGTCATCTTCATATTATAGATAAGGACACTGAAGCACAATGATGTTATGTAGTATGCCTGTGACAAAGCTAGGGGAAGAATCTGAGTGAAGCTTGACAGTCTGATTCCTGGGTCCATGCTGTTAACAAGTACAACTTGTTGACAGGCAACTACTTACAACTGTAGTTTTCTCAGGCAATTAGTGGGTTAATTGAATAGAGATATTGTTCTTCCTTATCCTACATACACAGCCAATATGATTATGACCTCAGACGCCTTTTAGGCTGCAATTATTGATAGTAAAACAAGTTATATTTCTGGTCTTGAAATAATTTGATATAAAATTTTAAATCCAAGGAACAGTTTTTTCCCCAAAGTTATTTACTTGCACTGAATATATTGACTCTTTGCACTTTTATGCTTACCAAAAAGAAAGCCAATGTTCTTTTTTAGCTTGTTTACCATCACCAACTTAAGGACACCTTCCAGCTTTTCACTTATTCATATTCATTTTGTTGAGGGGAGTCATCATTGATCCTTATTTATATTCTTTTAAATTATTTAACATTTTTTAATATTTACCTTTAAATTTTTATTTGGTAGGATAGAGAGACATTGAAGAGAGGAGGAGATAGACACCTGCAGCACTGCTCCACTGCTCATGAAGCTTCCCCCCCTGCACGTGAAGACTAGGGAAATAAATCTGGGTAGTTGCACATATGTGCTTAACCAGTTGTACCAATACTTAGACCCCTGATTTATATTTTTAATATTTACTTCTCCAGGTGTGAACGAAATTGTTTCAATACTCTAAAATTCTATATAAAGCAGGCACTCTTTTGCATTTCTTTAAAAATTTATGTATTTATTGGATAGACAGAGAAATAGAGCCTAGAATGTTCAGAATGTGAGCTCAGGCCTACCCCTAGGGATACAAAGGTTACATGGGCTCCTGTTTTGAATATGGGCCCCAGATCAAATTGATGGGGTTTACAGTTAACAATATGTATAGACTTTCCCCATATTGGGGAGCTACTCTCTTTCTGATCCAACTTTCTAGTCCTATTTCCAACTCTGACACAATCTCCCTAGACAATATCTTTAGCCCACTTGCATGTTAATTGTAGGGCTCAGGTAAAAAATTAGTAAAGTCATGGGCCCCTTGGAATACACCTAAAATAGAATAGCTTTTTCAAAAAACGAGACCCCCAAATCTAATCTGCTATATTCTTACCTTTAGATTCCTGATTATTAAACTACTTGTTCTGCTTTATATCTTAATGCTTTTCAGCCACCAAGTTCCAGATGCTACCATGACCCCAACCTGACTTCACTGGACAGATGGCCTCACCAATGTGTCCTGGAACCCCACTTCTCCAGAGCCCTGCCCCACTAGGGAAAGAGAGAAACAGGCTGGAAATATGGAGTGACCGGCTAATGCCTATGTCCATCAGAGAAGCAATTACAGAAGCCAGATCTTCCATCTTCTGCACTCCGTAATGATCCTGGGTCAACACTCATAGAGAGATAAAGAATAAAAAAGCTTCCAATGGGATACAGAACTCTGGTGGTGGGAACTGTGTGGAGTTATACCCCTCTTATCCTGTGGTCTTGTAGATCATTATTAAACCAATAAAAATATTTATGGGATCTGGTAATTAGCACAACCAGTAAATCACACAAGTTACCATTCATGAGGTCCCAGGTTTGAGCCCCTGGCCCCCGCCTTATAGGGGTAGCTTCATGAGCAGGGAAGCAGGCTTCAGGTGACTCCCTTTCTTGTTCAATTTCTCTCTGTCTCTATAATAATGAAATTAAAAATATTTAATCTTTTCATATTTTACTTACCTATTATTTAGACAGAAATTCAGAGAGAAGGAGAGGGAAAGAGAAACATCATAGCAATAAAAGTTTCAAATTTTTAACTTTTTCATATTTTACTTATTTATTGAATATAGACAGAAATTGAGAGGAGATAGACATTGTAACATGTATGCTCAACCAGGAGTGCCACCTCCTGACCTCTTATTTTTTTTAATAATAACTTTTTTATATTTATTTTCCCTTTTGTTGCCCTTGTTTTCTATTGTTGTAGTTATTGTTGTTGTTATTGATGTTGTTGTTAGATAGGACAGAGAGAAATGGAGAGAGGAGGGGAAGACAGAGAGGGGGAGAGAAAGACAGACACCTGCAGACCTGCTGCACCACCTGTGAAATGACTCCTCTGCAGGTGAGGAGCCGGGGGTCCAAACCAGGATCCTTACACTTTGTGCCACCTGCGCCTAACCCACTGTGCTATCGCCTGACTTCCCCGGTGTTGTTAAAATTCGGAGGCTCCAGCTGGCTGGGCTAGCTTCACGGGCGGGTAACAGAGACGATCAGAGACATACGGCTGGGCTGGGAAGCTGTATTTCTTTATTCAGGAACAACAATTCATAAACTAAGACAAACTAATCACCAAACAGAACTCTGCTGCCTCTTTCCCCCGCGGCGGCACCAAGCACTCTGGAACTCTGGAACTCTCTCGGGGTTCCTTGGGGCGGGGACAAGCGCACGTGAAACTAGCAGGACTGAACCAATTTTCTTGGCGGGGGAGAGCTAGAACAACCCAATGTAAAGCATACAACACCCCGGACTCTTATCAATTATTTTTAACAAAGCACTGCTCAGCTCTGACATATAGTAATGCAGGGCATTGAATCTGGGGCTTTAGAGTCACGGGGCATGAAAGTCTTTTGCATAACCATTATGTTATTTCCCCTCCCAAATCAAAATCTATAATCTTAATGGTTGGCTCAAATAGAAGACCAACACTGAGACATGGAACCATCCTTGTAATGTCAGCTGCACATCTCCATTGTAACCAAATGATATAACTAATGGTAACATTCATGAGTCCAGATCAAGGAGCTGTCTATTACCATGATTTATAGGTATTCCTGACATCAAGAACCCTCTTCTTATAGTAAACAACCCTTTGCCCTGAAAATAGAGAACAGTGGTCAAGATTTTTTTTCTTGTGTAGAAAATTCATGTCACAGCAACGCTGTATCTTCCTGCTTTACAGCTGGCCTAATTCTTGCTCCTTTTATTAGCTATTCTCCTCTCATCTTCTGTCCATATGATCCTACCAGTCTGTACATCAAGAGGCTCAGATTCTGCCTGATCTTTCTCCACTCATCCTTTGCCCCTAAAGTAATTCCAATTCCACTTAGGCCCTTTTTATAGGATAGTAATTACCAACTCCACCTTGCCTTGATAATTAAACTTCTCTAGAAAAATTGTTGACAGGCTTCCATGATGTTCTAGATTGTGAGGAGATATCTCAGAGATAAGAGACCATAAAGGCAGGCAGCCCACAGTCATTCACATTTGCCTGTGCAAAGGTCAACTTCTTATATTTTTAAATGTCTGAATATAACTCACTTGAACTTGGTTCACTTATTAATTCCTCTCAAGTCACCACTTAACTCTGTAATGTCATCTAAGGCTTTGATGATTAAAAGTAGCCAGCCAGACTAAAGTTGATGGGAGCAGGACAGTGTGGGGATGGGAAATACCAGCGCAGAAGCAACTATATCAAAAGTCATGTTTAGTCTCCAGAACAGAAGCTTGAACATCCTGCCTCCTGAGCAAGAGAGCTATACTTGCAGGACACAGTCTCCCTGGACAAAGAAAACTGCTGACTTGTATAGGGTTCTAGGAAGCAGGGTTCCAGGATTACCAGACTTTCAGAGGTGCTTAGTGACTGATGGGGCTTTCACTGGGTACCACAGTGAGGGAGACCTATACTGATGAGTATGTTTTAAGAGTCTGGCTTAGAGGCCAAGTTACTGATAATTATCACTTACTTTGGTAACAAATTTGTTATTGTAGCCAAAGAACTGTCACTTTATGTTTAGAATTTGGAGTTGTGATAGCCAGCACAAGGAGGCATGTCATTTGGCTCCACCTTCAGCAAAGTACCAGCTGTCTGGCTGCAATGTGTGTGACTGGCTGAAGACCTGGATGTTCCATCTTTAGGTTCTAAGCAGATTGTAACATAAGAGAACTGGGTGAGGGGTGGGGGTGTTTAACTGATGATTTAACAAAGCAATGGGAACTGACACCATGCTTTTTTCCCTAGGCATCTTCCTGATGAGCAAGGTACAAGCACCTTGCCAATTTAGCGTGATCCAGGACCTGAAGAAAAAAAAAAAATTGTGGTCATCACCAAGGCCTCCTGGCTCCAGGTTAAGTTTTTCAGATAAAGACTGAGGCAAAGAGAGAGAGACAGACAGACAAAGAGAGAAAGCCCACAGCACTGAGGCTTCCTCCAAATTCACACAAATGGCAAATCAGCACACTATCCAAATGAGCTATTTTGTTGGTCCAATTCAGAATATTTCTGATAAATACTCCCTGCTAGTCCACTAATAGCTCCAGGACAAAGCCTGCTGAAGAAACAGATCAATGTTAGGAGAGTCTAAGATAGGCAGAAAATGCTGAACAGATAATGAACCTGGTTGAAAGAAGAGCATACACAGAATGAGGCTCTATAGAACTGCAGTTGATCCCTTCAATCCCTGGCTGAACACTGATGTATAAAGGTACAAGAAGAAATTGCCTAAGCCAAGAACTATTGCCTAAGCCAAAAACTAAACAACTGCAAAGTGGGAGAACAAATAATTCACAGCTCAATTATGAGGCAAGGAATAATTTTTGTTCCTACTAACAAGAATGGAAATATATAATTCATGGAGCATCAAGTAGATTCTTTAAGAAGGTATTTATTGGGAGTCAGGCTGTAGCGCAGCGGGTTAAGCGCAAGTGGCACAAAGTGCAAGGACCCGCCTAAGGCTCCAGTTTGAGCCCCGGCTCCCCACCTGCAGGGGAGTCGCTTCACAAGCGGTGAAGCAAGTCTGCAGGTGTCTGTCTTTCTCTCCCCCTCTCTGTCTTCTTGTCCTCTGTCCATTTCTCTCTGTCCTATCCAAAAATGACAACAATAACTACAACAATAAAACAAGGACAACAAAAAGGGAATAAATAAAGGATTCTAAAAAAAAAAAAAAGAGACGAGCAGCAGATCGCTTCCTCTCCTCTCCTCTCCTCTCCTCTCCCGGATCAACTAGGAATACCAAAGGAGACCACCCGGACCGAAACAAGACAGGACTAGAATGACCACAGGAACCCAGTAAATCACCTGTGAGTACAAACACGCGTGGCTGGTGACAGAGAGAAGAGAGGGGCCTAAGGAGAGATTAAGTGACTGCTAACAGTTCAACAGTTTATCAGTGGAGACACCACCTACAGTCTGCTTCACAACAAGGGGACAGCTGAAGGGAGGAAAGGACTCCCCAGAGACTCACCAAGTGCAACTCTGAGTCTCCATTGCTACTACCCTCAGAATCTGGAGCAACAACAGGGAGGGACACCAGGGGACAGAGATCTAACCGGGAAACTCAGGAGAAGACCTATACCTCGGTGGCATAGCTGAGTGTCTGTGAAAGTCTCTTTGCATAACCACTGGATTATCTCTGCCACACCCTGCTTTATCTCTTGGTCAGGAGTCGGTGATTAAGCTAAGAAGCCTATTGATAGTTTAAAAGCCCTCAGGCTCCCATAGCCTACAGGGAAGAAGAAAAAAGAGGCTTTTACACCACTGAGCTCCAACTCAGGGATTGAAAAAACTGTTAACTTCCACCACGGTAAACCCTTTAATTAAATTACTTAGACACAGTCAATCCAGGCAATAGTAATCAATAATTTGAAAAGTACTGATAAAGGGAACTCATAACATAATATATAAAATGGTTAAAACAACAAGAAAAAATACTGGAGACTCGAACCAGGACAAGAGTCCAGCTAAAAGTCCTCCAGAGGGTGAAGCACAAAACAACGAGTTCAACATCCAAACATTAGCTAAGGAAATAATGACAGGAGTGAGTAAAGAATTTGAAAAAATTGTAATCAGAAATGCAGGAACAACAAATTAGAATATGGAAGAAAATTCTAATTATCTCATGGTTATTAGAGAGCTGAAAGCTGAAATCGCTGAGCTAAGAAGGCAACTAGCTGAACAAGCTAAAACAGTATCAGAGCAGGGCAACAAAATAGATGAACTCCAGAAAGCAGTAGAGGGCAGAGAGAATAGAATCTATGAGGCTGAAAACAGAATTAGCAAGATTGAGGATGAATTAGAGACAACTAAAAAAGAAGTAAGAGATCTCAAAAAGAGATTAAGAGATGCTGAAAACAACAACAGAGTCCTATGGGATGACTTCAAAAGAAACAATATATGCATTATTGGCTTACCAGAGGAAGAAAGAGAAGGGGAGGAAGAAAGCATTCTCCAGGCCATAATAGCTGAAAATTTCTCTAGTCTAGACAACACCAAAGACATAAAGATTCAAGAAGCCCAGAGGGTCCCAAACAGAATTAACCCAGACCTAAAAAAGACACCAAGACATGTCATACTTAGATTGGAAAGGAATAAGGATAAAGAAAGGATCCTCAAGGCTGCAAGAGAAAAACAAAGAGTTACCTACAAAGGAAAACCCATAAGATTAGCAGCAGACTTCTCCATACAAACACTACAGGCCAGAAGAGAATGGCAAGATATCTATCGAGTGCTCAATGAGAAAGGCTTTCAGCCAAGAATACTATATCCTGCTAGACTGTCATTCAGACTAGATGGAAGCATCAAAACCTTCTCAGACTAGCAACAGTTGAAGGAAGCAACCATCACCAAGCCTGCCCTGAAAGAAGTTCTGAAAGGTCTCCTATAAACAACCAGACCACCACAAATTGGACATATATCAAAACACTCTAAAACTCTACAAGAATGGCGTTAAAATATCTTCAATCTTTGATATCAATAAATGTCAATGGCCTGAATTCACCTATTAAAACACACACAGAGTAGGAAGATGGATCAGAAAACACAACCCAACAATATGTTGTCTACAGGAAACTCACCTAACTCAACAAGACAAACACAGACTTAAAGTGAAAGGATGGAAAACTATCATACAAGCCAATGGCCCACAAAAAAGGGCAGGAACAGCTATTCTCATATCTGACATGATAGACTTTAAAATAGATAAGATTAAAAAAGATAGGAATGGACACTACTTAATGCTCAGAGGATCAGTCAATCAAGAGGATTTAACAATTATTAATATCTATGCACCCAATGAGAAGCCATCTAAATACATCAAACTTCTACTGAAAGAGCTACAGCAATATATTAACAGTAACACAATCATAGTAGGGGACTTCAACACCCCACTATCTCAACTTGACAGATCATCCAGGAAGAAAATCAGTAAAGACATAAGGGAGCTAAATGAAGAGATAGATAAACTAGAACTATTGGACATTTTCAGAGTCATTCATCCCAAGAAACTGGAATACACATTTTACTCAAATCCACATGGATCATTCTCAAGGATAGACCATATGTTAGGCCACAAAGACAGCATCAGCCAATTCAAGAGCACTGAAATCATCCCAAGCATCTTCTCAGACCACAGTGGAATTAAACTAACACTTAACAATCAACAAAAGATTAGTAACAGTCCCAAAATGTGGAAGCTCAACAGTACACTTCTTAACAACTTCTGGGTCAAAGAGGAAATCAAGGAAGAAATCAAAATGTTTCGAGAGTTCAATGAAAATGAAGACACAAGCTATCAAAATATTTGGGACACAGCTAAAGCAGTCCTAAGAGGGAAGTTCATAGCTATACAAGCACACATTAGGAAACAAGAAAAGGCACAAATAAACAGCCTGATTGCACATCTTAAAGACCTAGAAGAAGAACAACAAAGGAATCCTAAAGCAACCAGAAGGACAGAAATCACTAAAGTTAGGGCAGAAATAAATAACATTGAGAATAGGAAAACCATACAAAAGATCAATGAAAGTAAATGTTGGTTCTTCGAAAGAGTAAACAAAATCGACAAACCTTTAGCAAGACTCACAAAACAAAAAAGGGAGACGACCCAAATAAATCAGATAGTAAATGAAAGAGGAGATATCACAACAGACACTGCAGAAATTCAACATATCATGCGAGGCTTCTATGAACAACTATATGCCACCAAGCTAGAGAACCTGGAAGAAATGAATGATTTCCCAGATACCTACCAACTTCCAAAACTAAGTAAAGAGGAAGTGGATAACATGAACAGGCCCATCACAGCTAATGAAACTGAAACAGTTATCAAAAATCTTCCCAAAAATAAAAGTCCTGGACCAGATGGTTTTACAAATGAATTCTACAAAACCTTCAAAGAATAACTAATACCTCTACTTTTAAAAGTCTTCCAGAAGATTGAAGACACTGGAATACTCCCTGCCAGCTTCTATGAAGCCAACATCACCCTGATACCAAAAGCAAACAGGGACACAACCAAAAAAGAAAACTACAGACCAATATCTCTGATGAACATAGATGAAAAAATATTGAACAAAATTCTAGCCAACCGGATATAGCAGTATATCAAAAAGATTGTTCATCATGACCAAGTGGGGTTTATCCCAGGCATGCAAGGTTGGTTTAATATACGTAAATCAATCAATGTGATCCACCACATCAACAAAAGCAAGACCAAAAACCACATGGTCATATCAATAGATGCAGAGAAAGCCTTTGACAAAATACAACATCCCTTTATGATCAAAACACTACAAAAAATGGGAATAGATGGAAAATTCCTGAAGATAGTGGAGTCTATATATAGCAAACCTACAGCCAACATCAAACTCAATGGTGAAAAACTGGAAACATTTCCACTCAGATCAGGTACTAGACAGGGCTGCCCACTATCACCACTACTATTCAACATAGTGTTGGAAGTTCTTGCCATAGCAATCAGGCAGGAGCAAGGAATTAAAGGCATACAGATTGGAAGAGAAGAAGTCAAACTCTCCTTATTTGCAGATGACATGAGAGTATACATGGAAAAACCTAAGGAATCCAGCAAGAAGCTTTTGGAAATCATCAGGCAATACAATAATGTGTCAGGCTATAAAATTAACATTCAAAAGTCAGTGGCATTCTTCTATGCAAACACTAAGTTAGAAGAAATTGAAATTCAGAAATCAGTTCCTTTTACTATAGCAACAAAAACAATAAAATATCTAGGAGTAAACCTAACCAAAGAAGTGAAAGACTTGTATACTGAAAATTATGAGTCACTACTCAAAGAAATTGAAAAAGACACAAAGAAGTGGAAAGATATTCCATGTTCATGGGTTGAAAGAATTAACATCATCAAAATGAATATATTACCCAGAGCCATCTACAAATTTAATGCTATCCCCATCAAGATCCCAAGCACATTTTTTAGGAGAATAGAAAAAATGCTACAAATGTTTATCTGGAACCAGAAAAGACCTAGAATTGCCAAAACAATCTTGAGAAAAAAGAACAGAACTGGAGGCATCACACTCCCAGATCTCAAAGTGTATTATAGGGCCATTGTCATCAAAACTGCTTGGTACTGGAACATGAACAGACACACTGACCAGTGGAATAGAATTGAGAGCCCAGAAATGAGGCCCCACACGTATGGACATCTAATCTTTGACAAAGGGGCCCAGACTATTACATGGGGAAAGCAGAGTCTCTTCAACAAATGGTGTTGGAAACAATGGGTTGAAACATGCAGAAGAATGAAGCTGAATCACTGTATTTCACCAAATACAAAAGTAAATTCCAAGTGGATCAAGGACTTGGATGTTAGACCAGAAACTATCAGATACTTAGAGGAAAATATTGGCAGAACTTTTTTCCGCATAAATTTTAAAGACATTTTCAATGAAACGAATCCAATTACAAGGAAGACTAAGGCAAGTATAAACCTATGGGACTACATCAAATTAAAAAAGCTTCTTCACAGCAAAAGAAACCACTACCCAAACCAAGAGACCCCTCACAGAATGGGAGAAGATCTTTACATGCCATACATCAGATAAGAGTTTAATAACCAACATATATAAAGAGCTTGCCAGACTCAACAACAAGACAACAAATAACCCCATCCAAAAATGGGGGGAGGACTTGGACAGAATATTCACCACAGAAGAGATCCAAAAGGCCGAGAAACACATGAAAAAATGCTCCAAGTCTCTGACAGTCAGAGAAATGCAAATCAAGACAACAATGAGATATCACTTCACTCCTGTGAGAATGTCATACATCAGAAAAGGTAACAGCAGCAAATGCTGGAGAGGGTGTGGGGTCAAAGGAACCCTCCTGCACTGCTGGTGGGAATGTCAATTGGTCCAACCTCTGTGGAGAACAGTCTGGAGAACTCTCAGAAGGCTAGAAATGGACCTACCCTATGACCCTGCAATTCCCCTCCTGGGGCTATATCCTAAGGAACCCAACACATCCATCCAAAAAGATCTGTGTACACATATGATCTTGGCAGCACAATTTGTAATAGCCAAAACCTGGAAGCAACCCAGGTGTCCAACAACAGATGAGTGGCTGAGCAAGTTGTGGTATATATACATAATGGAATAGTACTCAGCTGTAAAAAAGGGTGACTTCACCGTTTTCAGCTGATCTTGGATGGACCTTGAAAAAATTATGTTGAGTGAAATAAGTCATAAACAGAAGGATGAATATGGGATGATCTCACTCTCAGGCCGAAGTTGAAAAACAAGATTAGAAAAGAAAACACAAGTCGAACCTGAAATGGAATTGGAGTATTACACCAAAGTAAAAGACTCTGGGGTGGGTGGGTGGGTGGGGAGAATACAGATCCATGAAAGATGATGAATGACATAGTGGGGGTTGTGTTGTCAAATGGGAATCTGGGGAATGTTATGCATGTACAAACTATTGTATTTACTGTTGAATGTAAAACATTAATTCCCCAATAAAGAAATTATAAAAATAAATACATAAATAAATAAATAAATAAAACTTTTTTTCAAACTGTGCATTCCAATAATTAAAATAATTGAACAACAACAAAGAGGCTCTCTGACTAAACTACACTTTAAAATTTATTTATTTTCCCTTGTTGTTTTATTGTTATTGTAGCTATTGTTGTTGTTGATGTCGTCATTTTTAGATAGGACAGAGAGAAATGGAGAGAGGAGGGGAAGACAGAGAGGGGGAGAGAAAGACACCTGCAGACCTGCTTCACTGCCTGTGAAGTGACCTCCTGCAGGTGGGGAGCCCAGGGGCTCTAACCAGGATCCTTACCCTGGTCCTTGCACTTTGCATCACGTGCACTTAACCCGCTGTGCTACCGCCCGACCCCCAACTAAAGTGCATTTTACAGCCTGCAGGCCACCTTAAAAAAAAAAAAAAAAGAAGAAGGTATTTATTGCCTTAATAGTGAGGTCAAATTTTCTCTAAATCAAAGTCTGCTTTGGACTTTAAAGCTTTAAAACAAGCTTCTAGGGGGTCAGGCGATAACGCACTGGGTTAAGTGCACATGGTGCTAAGCACAAGGATGGGTGCAAGGATCCTGGTCTGAGCCCAGCTCCCCACCTGCAGGGGGATCTGGTGAAGCAGTTCTGCAGGTGTCTATCTTTCTCTCCCCCTCTCTGTCTTCCTTTCCTGTTTGAATTTCTCTCTGTCCTATCCAACAACAGCAAAAAAAAACAATGGAAAAAAATGGCTGCCCAGAGCAGTGGATTTATAGTGCAGGCACAAACGATAGAGGTAACCCCGGAGGCAAAAAAAAAAAAAGACCCTCCGAAATAAATCCAACACCATTTTTTAAAAAAACCTCAACAAATATCCACAACCCTGAACATTCAATTTTTAAAATTTGATTAAACAAGTAATTACTAGAAAAATATGCAAAGAAGCAAAATGCATAATCCAAAACTATGAGTTAAAAAACTAGAACAGACTTGGAAATGACAGATAAGAAGGTATTAGCAACTCAGATCATGTGATTTGGAAAATGCTATGGTATTGGAGGTTTCAGTGGTGAAACAAAAATGTGTAGTATGGAATTCATGATAAGACCCAATGGAAGAAATCTCAATGCAGACTTCAGGAGCCCTGAAGCAAGTTTGTACTAACTGTAAGAGAGAGTTATATGCTTTTTGGAAAGCAGTTTCTATTCATTTATATTAATTTGATAGGACACAAAGAAATTGAGAGGGAAGAGGAGATAGACACAGCATTGCTTCTCTGCTTGTGACACTAACCCCCTGCCCCATTCACAGGTAGGGGCCAAGGGCTTAAATACAGGTATTTGTGTATTTTAACATGTTCTTAACAGGGTACACCACCGCCCAGCCCCAGTAGAGGTAGAAACCCAAAACACCATGTGACAATATATAAAGAATCATTCACCTAAGGGCGAGAGACTTGCACAAGAGACTGCCCCTCTAGGGTTATCGCTGGGGCTTGGTGCCTGCACCACAAATACACTGCTAGTGAGGCCATCTTTTTTACATTGTTGTTGGTTTTGTTGCTGTTATTGTTGTTGCTGCTATTGTTGGACAGGTCAGAGAAATTCAGAGAGGAGGGAAGACAGAGAGGGGGAGAGAAAGACACCTGCAGACCTGCTTCACTGCCTGTGAAGCGACTCCCCTGCAGGTGGAAAGCTGGGAGCTCGAATCCTTATGCCAGTCCTTGTGCTCCACACTATGTGCACATAACCCAGTGGCACACTTTAATAATGACCTTTTTAGTCAGTAACAGGCTACCCCATCATATGGGGCTCCAGTCAAGGAATCCTTGGATTCCCATGTAAATATGATGGGCCTAGACCTCTTAACAGATTCCTCTCTCCACCATCACTGGTCAACTCCATCAGGAACATCATCATAAGTCCTCTTGTGAACCTCTACAGGGCTTTGCCTTGACTGTAGAGCAGCAATGGTTAGGGACTGTCCCATTCTCTGAAGGGAGCCTGGGAGAGCCTACTGTGTCACTCAAGGAAGACTGGTCCTGAAATGAGTACAGCCTAGAATGTTCCTAGCTGTGACTACAAGCTTAGACTGATGGGGATTCAGAGGTTACACGGACTCCTGTGTTAAATAAATAGATATGGGCCCCAGGTCAGATTGATAGGGTAAATATAATGGTATATACTTTCCTCATATTTGGGAGCTACTCTGCTTAATCCAGCTTTCTAGCTCTATTCTGAACTCGGACACTATCTTCCCAGACAGTATGTTTAGTCCACCTGCACACTAGCTACCAGGTTCAGGCAAAGATTACTGAGGTCATGGGTGTCTTGGGATAAACCTAAAATAGACTTCTCAGCTTCTTCCCACATGAAAACCACTAATTTCATCTATTCTATTCCTAGCTTTGGGTTACTATTTATTAAACAATTTGTCCTGCTTTATATCTTACCACCATTCAGCCACCAATGCGTTCTAAAGTCTCACCTCCTCAGAGCATTAATCCACTAGAGTAAAGAAAAATGTTGGGGGTATGGATAGACTTGCCAATGTCCATGTCCAGTGGGGAAACAATTACAGAAGCTGGACCTTCCACTTTCTGCACCCCATAAAAAATTGCCATACTCCCATAAGGATAAAGAATAGTGAAGTTTCCAATGGAGGGGAGGGGACATGGAACTCTGGTTTTGTGAACTGTATGGAATTACATACCCTGGTTATCTTACAATCTTGTTAATCATTATCAAATCACTAGTAATTAAAAAAAACCCATACAACTTAGCTAGATCATATCAGAACCACCATAAAGTTAATAGTACCAGCAACTGTCCATCATAAGACGGAAATGATCATCCTAAAGCAGAACAGAATGCTCTAAGAGCATCTCTATGTATGTATCATGAGCTTCCCTGTCATCATGGTTGTCCCCACATTCTTCCCTCCCAGGGCTGTCTAGAGAACCTATATGGTCAACCAAAGCAAAAGAAAGGCGGTAAAAAGCCTTGAGTTTTCTTTAGTGCTGAAGTAGTTTACTATGTGGATACAGACAAAAAAAAAGCACAGCATGTGCTTTATATCCTCACTCAGGTGAAGTTGAAAAATAATTTCAAGAAAAAAAAAAGCTTCTGTAATCTGGCCAGAAGGGCAGAACAATGGACCTGGGTCATTGACTTTGTGAGGAAGGGAGACATCATATACATATAGAGTCATATGGTAAAGGCAAATGTACTGGCCAAACTAATCAGTAGTTTGGAAAGAAATGAATGATAAGACATGGAGGTCGGGGTCGGGCGGTGGCGTAGTGGGTTAAGCACATGTGGCGCAAAGCGCAAGGACCGGCATAAGGATCCCGGTTCGAGCCCCCGGCTCCCCACCTACAGGGGAGTCTCTTCACAGGCGGTGAAGCAGGTCTGCAGGTGTCTATCTTTTTCTCCCCATCTCTGTCTTCCCCTCCTCTCTCCATTTCTCTCTGTCCTATCCAACAACGAACAACATCAACAATGGCAATAATAATAATAACCACAACGAGGCTACAACAACAAGGGCAACAAAAAGGGGGAAAATGGCCTCCAGGAGCAGTGGATTCATGGTGCAGGCACCGAGCCCAGCAATAACCCTGGAGGAAAAAAAAAAAAAGCCATGGGGCTCAGGGGTAGAGGCAGGGGGATGGGTATATGGGAATGAACAGAACATGAAAAACTCCCTAGCACCTCTTACTGCCCACCTGGAAGGAAACATTCACCAGAAAACACTTGGTGTGTTCATTTTTGCGTCAGTCACCACCTCCATGCAGGAAAGTGTGCACAAATCTGCCTAGATACTGCTAACTGAATATTCAACTGTCAGGAATAGATACCAATCCTGAGAACCTGGTGAAACTGTGGGAAGAGCACTAGTTAGATAATACCAAACTGATGGTATTATATGAATTCTTTCCCAGAATAAGAACGGGCCCAGGGCACAAGGGTAGACCCCCATTCTAAGTATGTGGTTTTCTTTCCTATTTATAGGACTTTGAACAACATAACAGCCTAGTAATTTATAAAATCTCTGATCTATAGGAAAGCAAGACGTTCTCCAAGTGACCTTGCACATGACTAACAGAATACCTGGTCACTCATCTAAGTCACCATGCTTAGGAGTTACTCCGGAGGGCTTGTTTTGTTAGAACCCAGTTTCAAGTACCCTATTCCCACACCTATTTATGTATGCAATGCTCTTGGTTTTCTATCTATATAAACCCCCTCCCCTTTCTCATTAGGGCATGAATCTGACCCAATGACTGCCTTAGGATTGTGAGCAAAAACCTTCATGGACACTCCACTGAGTCTTCCAAGTTGATTTTTCAGTATCAGTAAACCTTTGGCTCCCCATCACAATCCACACATCTGAATCTCTGATTCACACATTACTAATTGTTGTGAGCCACACACCACAGCTTCTAATCAGAAAGAAGTTTGCCATGACCATGAGATCTGCTGGTTTGCTTATACATCTCACTATCTAGAGGCTGTGAAACTGAACCTCAAAGGGAATAAGTCAGAGTGCCTGCAATGATTGTGGGGGGGGAGGAAGGGCTACTGGGTAAAATTTAACGCCAGATTGGTGTGTGAATCCAAGAAGCAGCAGCCTCAGGGATTCAGAATCCTGCCCCTACACACCACCACCATTATCAATCTTCTTAGGGTGGGGCTGGGTTCCTGTGGAAGGGAAGAGGGAACACAGAACATATGGTGCCGAGTGTCTCCCACCATCCACCTCCTTCTCTGGTGAAAGAAGGTGGGGAGAATGTCAGCAGAGTTAGGAAAATCGATGTCACAGGTTTCTTTCTGGTCCCCCAACCTAAAAAAAATATAAAAATGGCCATGATGGAAAAAGATCAGGTTGATGTGAGTAAAAACTATATTTAGACCACATACCCTACAATATAGCAATACAAGTCTTTTTCCCATCACACAAAAGACTGGTAGGTAGAATTTTTTTTCTTTTTTTTAAATTTTTTATTTAAGAAAGGATTAAGGAACAAAACCATAATGTAGGAGGGGTACAACTCCACACGATTCCCACCACCCAATCTCCATAACCCGAATTTTTTTTTTCTGTTGCACATGGAAGTTGTTGCACAATTTTTACAGCTAACATAATAAAATACCGAGTTGAGTTTGGTTGGAGGCAATACTAATAATTTAGGGCTTCATCCCCCCAGAAAATGTACACATACTATCTCACAGATTCTATATGGTACTGGGTCTCCAATAGAAAGGAAACTTACATCTCTGTGTATGGGTGGTGGTTCCATGTACCATCACTCCTAATGAAACACTGAGGGGCACTTCCAACACCACTACTTTGGGCTGGGCAGAATCAGAGGTCCTTGTTTTCAAATCTGTGCACCCTACTGAGGCAACACAGACTTGTTCCCTTTGAATATTGGTCTGTTGCTGCCACCTGTGGCCAGGCACAAGCAGGTAACAAGAGTGATCTTGTCAGAGATAATTAACCCTGAACTGCAAGAGCTGTTAAATGACATATGGAACTGTTACATGACCTGTGGAACTCAATGACCTCAGTAGAGGCTCCCCAGCCTCATGGTCTCCTTGTTTGACTGAATGGACAAGCAAAGCAACCCCAGTCTGAGAAGGCTTTAGTTCCCAAACTCTCAAAAGTCTTGGGAATGAAAGCTTGGTTTGCACCATTAGGAAAATCAGAGACCAACAGAGGTGAATGCTGAGGATGAATAGGATAGGGTGAGTTGAATAGTGAATTAGTGTGCTAATTTGGAGCTCACAGAAATAGTCCAGAGAGAAAATATGTGGGTGCTACTGCTATATGCACTTTATATGATGGGATTTGGGATTAGATGTAGCCAGCAAAGGAGTGTAGTTTAAGAAGGCTAGGAAACAAGCCAGGTCTTATTCCCTTTCTTAAAAACATTATTTCCCAATATTACAAACCTGTGAGGGCAGAACTAGTGCTTTTTTAATCATGTGGCCTGGCCTGTCAGCCTTTGCCCTGATTTTCTTTTAGAGGCAACAGCTGAGACAACATGCTCCATAGCTGTAGTAGGATGTCACTGATGACTCAAAGCTACCAGCCTTGATGACCAGCAAGTAACCCCCAAATATGGATGGGGCTGACTAGAGCCCTCATTGCCTTGAGAAGGAATGGTTCCTTTGTTAACTACTATATATTCTGGCCCCCACCCCAGTCTCCGAGTGTGGGTAACTCTCCCTACCTGCCATTGCCTGCAAGTCAAAATAAGTTACTTCCAATAAATCTCATGTCTATTTCTGCTTTCTGCTGTATTACCTCTCATCATCTCTAGTCCCTTAGGAATCTGGGCTGTGGTGTTGTTTCACTAACAAAATGTGCCTAAGTTCATCACAAACAGGAGCTGACAGTTAACTGCAAAGAAAATCAGGAGGAGCTAGAAAGGAGCAAAGACTGTCCTAGCAATTCTTGCTTCAGAAACCATCCTTAACAAGCAATTTCGCTTTCTCAGGGAGAAAGGATTTATGGCCATGCCAAATAATAAAAGTTAGGGTTTTGTGAGAACTACGGGGCTGATGTATCCCTGGAAGGGTGGGAGCACAGAAATTTGGCGGTAGGTGTGGTGTGAAACAATCTTATAAACAACTACAGATCACAAATAAAAAATGGCTTAGGAAAAAAAAATGCAAGTCAGGGGACTGCTTCAGGACGGTTCTGAAAGATAATTGCCATGTCCTATTCCTTAAAACCCGATTAGGCTTTTGAGAGAGTCAACATTTCAAAGACTCAGCCTATGGCCTGTGCATTAAAAAGTTTGGGACATTCAATAAAATTTCCCCCCTCATATTAACTAGTGATTTATATGACTACAAGTTAATAGGAGTGTACATAAACACCATTCCCACCACCAGAAGACTGTGTCCCACTCCCTACCCTCCAATATAGCTGAACATCCACCCTCACTCTCAACCCAAAGATTTTTTACTTTGTTGCCCTACTCCAAACTAAGTCAAATCCTGCTTTGAGTTTCCCTTTATGTTCTTATTTCTCAACTTCTGTTTATGAGTGGGATCATCCCATACTTGTCTTTCTTTGTGACTAAGCTATCTTAACATAATTCTTTCTAGCTCCATCCAAGATGAGTCAGAGAAGGTGGGTTTATTGTTCTTCATAGCTGTGTAGTATTCTAATACCATGGCTTTCTCAGACATTCATCTGTTGTTGGGCATCTGGGTTGCTTCCCGGTTTTAGCTATTACAAATTGTGCTGCTATGAATATAGGTGTACACATATCTTTTTGGTTGGGTGTTACAGGGTCCTTGGGGTATATCCCTAGGAGAGAAATTACTGGGTCATATGGGAATTCCATGTCTAGCCTTGTGAGAGTTCTCTAGACTGCTTTCCACAGAGGTTGGACCAATTTATATTCCCACCAGCAGTGCAGAAGGGTTCCTTTGTCCCCACAGCCTCTCCAGTATTTGTTGCTGCTGTACTTCTTGATGTATGCCATTATCACAGGGGTGAGGTGGTATCTCAATGTTGTCTTTATTTGAATTTCTCTGCCCATTTTTGGATGGGGTCATTTGCTTTTTGGTTGCTAAGTTTGCTGCTGAGCTCTTTGTTTATTTGGTCATTAGTCTCTTGTCTGACAACCAGTGGCATTACTCTATAAGACACAGCTATATACAAATAATGTCAAATGACATAAATTATGGTGATGTGTATGATACAACAAATCCTAACAAAGGGATTTTCAAAGTTAACCCAATTGCCAAATAATTTGATTACAGCAATAATTATCTATTGCCTTCTTAAACACTAAGACAGCAGCAAACTATAGAGCCTATATTTCTCCCAGTCCTGGAGCCTCTAGGGTGGGCCCACTTTTCTACATATTTCTCTCAATTCATACCAAATGATATTACATCTGCTGATCGCAACCTAATCAACAGAGTGAGTACCACCTCAGCATGCTTCACTTCAGACTGTGTCCAGAGATGTCAGGCGTGGAATGTCAACCCTTCAGCCTCATTACTCAGGTGAGACCTTTCCTTTCATAGGATACTCTAATTCCCTTTCAAGTGGTTCACTTCCTACCAAAGTCCCAAAACCTAGATATAGACCAGGTCCCATGAGATAGGGCATATGTTCACATGTATCCATAAACTAGGACAAAATATATACCTGAAAGCAAAAGTGCACAATAATCTGCAGTGAGTCAGTATATGCAGCAAGCAAATAGAAAGACTTAAAAGAGACACCATAAAGTTCCTAATGAAACAGTGTCTAGTTAGACTTAAGATACCCTCCTCACCTACTTCCTATTACACTTCCCTCAGTCACTCCAAAGCTAAGCTTATCAAAGTAAGGACTACAAAAGCTGAATAAGGGCAAGAGTCTGGCATACTTTAATGATGACTCTTTAGTCACTATCAGGCCACCCCATCAGCTGGGGCCCTAGTCGGGGAATCCTGAGATTCCCAAACAGACAAGATGGGCCTAGACCTCAAATAAATCCCTCTCTCCATTGTTATTGGTCATCACTATCAGGAACAATACAATAGACCCCTTTGTGGGCCCCTATAGGACCTTGCCCTCAACATGGATCAACAATAGTATAGAATGTTCCATCCTCCAAAGGGAGGCTGGATAACATACTCCATGCTACACCTCAGGAAGATGGGTTCTGAAATTGGGGCAGCTTGGAATGTTCCTACTCATGACCACAGAATGTGAGCTCAAATCCACAGGGATGCAGAGGTCACATAGGCTCCTAAGCTGAATATGGGCCCCAGATGAGATCAAATTGATGGGGTTTACAGTGTTTACAGTCAACAATATTTGTACACCTTTCCTATATTCGGGAGCTACTCTCTTCCCTGATCCAGTTTTCTGGTCCTTTTTCCAGCCATGACATCATCTCCCCAGATAATAACAGGATCCACCTGCATATCAGATGTCAGGCTCAGAAAAAACAAACAAACAAACAAACAACCACTAGTATAGTCACGGGCCCTTTGGAATATAACTAAAATAGGCCTACTAACTACCTACAAAACGGAGACCCCCAAATCTTCTTCTGCATTATTCCATTTCATGATTAGTCAACAATTTGTTTAGCTTATATGTTAACTCTTCTTTCAGCTACCAGGTTCCAGAGGCTAACATGATGCCAACTGAATTTCCCTGGATAGACAACCCCACCGATATGTCCTGGAGCCCTGCTTCCCCAGAGGCCCACCCCACTAGGGAAAGAGACAGGCTGAGAGTATGGATCGACCTGCCAATGGCCAGTTCAGCGGGGAAGCAATTACAGAAGCCAGACCTTCCACCTTCTGCACCCCATAATGACCCTTGGTCCATGTTCCCAGAGGGATAAAGAATAGGAAAGTTATCGGGGGAGGGGATGGGATACACGGAGTTCTGGTGGTGGGAATTGCGTGGAGTTGTACCCCTTTTATCCTATGGCTTTTGTCAGTGTTTCCTTTTTATAAATATATAAATATATATATAAATAAATAAACACACACACACACACACACACACACACACACACACACACACAAAGCCCGATTAGGTCAGGAGCCCAGAGGCCTGAGCAACTTTTCTCTAGGTGCCCTCACCTGGCTAATCTCCATGCAGAAGCTCCCCCGCCCCACTCCCACACACCCACACCTCTCTCCTCTCTCATGGCTAATCCCTTTCACCAAAATAGACAAAGACATACTATTATTCTACATAGCTTGTGTCCCCTGGTAACAGCCCTATGATTGGAAGTGTTTCCTTAGATTTTAAGTGTTTGGGTAAATGAGAACATACTAAGGCTGCAGCAGGGACCAGAATGATTTCCTGGTTATGTTTCACAGGGTAATTTCATATTTAATCCGCATTTTCCTGTTTTGGGACTGACTTCATCCTTACTTAGCACATGAGAAATATTAAAGGGCCTTACTTTCATTGAGGAACAAGTGACTAGTTTGATGTACTCCTTGTTCTGCGAGTTAAGGCTGGCCTGTGCAGAAGGTAGAATACAGAAGCTTATTGAAAGAAACTAAACAATAGTAATTGAATATCTTTTCATACATGGACCTCAAGAATAAGGACTATGGTTTATTTGACAGACCCTCCATCTACTCCAGCAATATCCCTGTGTCTCCCAAAGTAAATTTGTCCTGATAAGCTCATTTGGTGATGGAATCTCAGTAATATAATCATTCATATTCATTCAATCAATGTACTGAACACACAAT